>NW_028270183.1:1714487-1954487 GCF_037043375.1 Chiloscyllium plagiosum
TGTACTGTACACAGGGCAATGTTATCAGGGTAAAGGGGGAATATACTGATCCTGTACTGTACACAGGGCAATGTTATCAGGGGAAAGCTGGAAGATACTGATCCTGTACTGTACACAGGGCTATGTTATCAGGGGAAAGGGGAATATACTGATCCTGTACTGTACACAGGGCAGTGTTATCAGGCTAAAGCTGGAATATACTGATCCTGTACTGTACACAGGGCAGTGTTATCAGGCTAAAGCTGGAATATACTGATCCTGTACTGTACACAGGGCAGTGTTATCAGAGTAAAGGGGAATGAACTGATCCTATACTGTACACAGGGCAGTGTTATCAGGGTAAAGCGGGAATATACTGATCCTGTACTGTACACAGGGTAGTGTTATCAGGGGAAAGGGGAATATACTAATCTTGTACTGTACGCAGGGCAGTGTTATCAGGGTAAAGGAGGAATATACTGATCCTGTACTGTACACAGGGCAATGTTATCAGGGTAAAGCGGGAATATACTGATCCTGTACTGGACACAGGGCAGTGTTATCAGGGTAAAGGGGGGATATACTGATCCTGCACTGTACACAGGGCAATGTTATCAGGGTAAAGCGGGAATATACTGATCCTGTACTGGACACAGGGCAGTGTTATCAGGGTAAAGGAGGAATATACTGATCCTGTACTGTACACAGGGCAGTGTTATCAGGGTAAAGGGGGAATAGCTGGAAATGTGTTGCTGGAAAAGCGCAGCAGGTCAGGCAGCATCCAGGGAACAGGAGAATCGACGTTTCGGGCAAAAGCCCTTCTTCAGGCTTATGCCCGAAACGTCGATTCTCCTGTTCCCTGGATGCTGCCTGACCTGCTGCGCTTTTCCAGCAACACATTTCCAGCTCTGATCTCCAGCATCTGCAGACCTCACTTTCTTCCCTAAAGGGGGAATATACTGCTCTTGTAATGTACACAGCGCAGTGTTATCAGGGTAAAGGGGGAATACACTGATCCTGTACTGTACACAGGGCAGTGTTATCAGGGTAAAGGGGGAATACACTGATCCTGTACTGTACACAGGGTAATGTTATCAGGGTTCAGGGGGAATATACTGATCCTGTACTGTACACAGGGCAGTGTTATCAGGGTTCAAGGGGAATATACTGATCCTGTACTGTACACAGGGCAGTGTTATCAGGGTAAAGTGGAATATACTGATCCTGTACTGTACACAGGGCAGTGTTATCAGGGTTCAGGGAGAATATACTGATCCTGTACTGTACACAGGGCAGTGTTATCAGGGTTTAGGGGGAATATACTGATCCTGTACTGTACACAGGGCAGTGTTATCAGGGTAAAGTGGAATATACTGATCCTGTACTGTACACAGGGCAGCGTTATCTGGGTGAAGGGGAATATACTGATCCTGTACTGTACACAGGGCAGTGTTATCTGGGTGAAGGGGAATATACGAATCCTGTAAAATACACAGAGCAGTGTTATTGGCCAGTAAAGGGGGAATATACTGATCATGTACTATAAACAGGGCAATGTTATCAGGGTAAAGGGGGAATTTACTGATCCTTTACTGTATAGAGGGTAGTGTTATCAGGGTAAAGGGGAATATACTGATCCTGTACTGTACACAGAGCAGTGTTATCAGGGTAAAGGGGAATATACTGATCTTGTACTGTACACAAGCAATGTCATCAGGGTAAAGGGGGAATATACTGTTCCTTTACTGTGCAGGGCAGTGTTATCAGGGTAAAGGGGAATATACTGATCCTGTACTGTACACAGGGCAATGTTATCAGGGTAAAGGGGGGATATACTGATCCTGTACTGCAGATAGGGCAGTGTTATCTGGGTAAGGGGGAATATACTGATCCTGTATTGTACACAGGGCTGTGTTATCAGTGTAAAGGGGAATATACTGACCTATATTGTAGACAGGGCAATGTTTTCAGGGTAAAGTGGGAATATACTGATCCTGTACTGTACGCAGGACAATGCTATCAGGGAAACGGGTGAATATACTGATTCTGTACTATACAGAGGCAACGTCATCAGGGTAAAGGGGGAATATACTGACACTACTGTACACAGGGCAGTGTTATCAGGGTAAAGGGGAATATACTGATGCTGTACTGTACACCGAGTCGTGTTATCAGGGTAAAGGGGAATATACAGATCCTATACTGTTCATAGGGCAATGTTATCAGGGTAAAGCTGGAATATACTGATCCTGTACTGTACACAGGGCAGTGTTATCAGGGTAAATGGTGTGTATACTGATCCTGTACTGTACACCATACAGTGTTATCAGGGAGTAAAGGGAGAAAAAACTGACACTGTACTGTACACAGGGCAGTGTTATCAGGATAAAGCTGGAATATACTGATCCTGTACTGTACACAGGGCAATGCTCTCAGGGAAACGGTTGAATATACTGATTCTGTACTGTACAGAGGCAACGTCATCAGGGTAAAGGGGGAATATACTGACACTACTGTACACAGGGCAGTGTTATCAGGGTAAAGGGGAATATACTGATGCTGTACTGTACACAGGGTCGTGTTATCAGGGTAAAGGGGAATATACTGATCCTATACTGTTCATAGGGCAATGTTATCAGGGGAAAGCTGGAAGATACTGATCCTGTACTGTACACGGGGCAGTGTTATCAGGGTAAAGGGGAATATACTGATCCTGTACTGTACACAGGGCAGTGTTATCAGGGTAAAGGGGGAATATACTGATCCTGTACTGTACACAGGGCAGTGTTATCAGGGTAAAGTGGAATATACTGATCCTGTACTGTACACAGCACGTGTTATCAGGGTAAAGAGGGTATATACTGATCCTGTACTGTACACAGGGCAGTGTTACCAGGGTAAAGCGGGATATACTGATCCTGCACTGTACACAGGGCAGTGTTATCAGGGAGTAAAGGGGGAATATACTGATCCTGTACTGTACACAGGGTAGTGTTATCAGGGGAAAGGGGAATATACTGATCCTGCACTGTACACAGGGCAATGTTATCAGGGTAAAGGGGGAATATACTGATCCTGTACTGTACACAGGGCAGTGTTATCAGAGTAAAGGGGAATGAACTGATCCTATACTGTACACAGGGCAGTGTTATCAGGGTAAAGCGGGAATATACTGATCCTGTACTGTACACAGGGTAGTGTTATCAGGGGAAAGGGGAATATACTAATCTTGTACTGTACGCAGGGCAGTGTTATCAGGGTAAAGGAGGAATATACTGATCCTGTACTGTACACAGGGCAATGTTATCAGGGTAAAGCGGGAATATACTGATCCTGTACTGGACACAGGGCAGTGTTATCAGGGTAAAGGAGGAATATACTGATCCTGTACTGTACACAGGGCAGTGTTATCAGGGTAAAGGGGGAATAGCTGGAAATGTGTTGCTGGAAAAGCGCAGCAGGTCAGGCAGCATCCAGGGAACAGGAGAATCGACGTTTCGGGCAAAAGCCCTTCTTCAGGCTTATGCCCGAAACGTCGATTCTCCTGTTCCCTGGATGCTGCCTGACCTGCTGCGCTTTTCCAGCAACACATTTCCAGCTCTGATCTCCAGCATCTGCAGACCTCACTTTCTTCCCTAAAGGGGGAATATACTGCTCTTGTAATGTACACAGCGCAGTGTTATCAGGGTAAAGGGGGAATACACTGATCCTGTACTGTACACAGGGCAGTGTTATCAGGGTAAAGGGGGAATACACTGATCCTGTACTGTACACAGGGTAATGTTATCAGGGTTCAGGGGGAATATACTGATCCTGTACTGTACACAGGGCAGTGTTATCAGGGTTCAAGGGGAATATACTGATCCTGTACTGTACACAGGGCAGTGTTATCAGGGTAAAGTGGAATATACTGATCCTGTACTGTACACAGGGCAGTGTTATCAGGGTTCAGGGGGAATATACTGATCCTGTACTGTACACAGGGCAGTGTTATCAGGGTTTAGGGGGAATATACTGATCCTGTACTGTACACAGGGCAGTGTTATCAGGGTAAAGTGGAATATACTGATCCTGTACTGTACACAGGGCAGCGTTATCTGGGTGAAGGGGAATATACTGATCCTGTACTGTACACAGGGCAGTGTTATCTGGGTGAAGGGGAATATACGAATCCTGTAAAATACACAGAGCAGTGTTATTGGCCAGTAAAGGGGGAATATACTGATCATGTACTATAAACAGGGCAATGTTATCAGGGTAAAGGGGGAATTTACTGATCCTTTACTGTATAGAGGGTAGTGTTATCAGGGTAAAGGGGAATATACTGATCCTGTACTGTACACAGAGCAGTGTTATCAGGGTAAAGGGGAATATACTGATCTTGTACTGTACACAAGCAATGTCATCAGGGTAAAGGGGGAATATACTGTTCCTTTACTGTGCAGGGCAGTGTTATCAGGGTAAAGGGGAATATACTGATCCTGTACTGTACACAGGGCAATGTTATCAGGGTAAAGGGGGGATATACTGATCCTGTACTGCAGATAGGGCAGTGTTATCTGGGTAAGGGGGAATATACTGATCCTGTATTGTACACAGGGCTGTGTTATCAGTGTAAAGGGGAATATACTGACCTATATTGTAGACAGGGCAATGTTTTCAGGGTAAAGTGGGAATATACTGATCCTGTACTGTACGCAGGACAATGCTATCAGGGAAACGGGTGAATATACTGATTCTGTACTATACAGAGGCAACGTCATCAGGGTAAAGGGGGAATATACTGACACTACTGTACACAGGGCAGTGTTATCAGGGTAAAGGGGAATATACTGATGCTGTACTGTACACCGAGTCGTGTTATCAGGGTAAAGGGGAATATACAGATCCTATACTGTTCATAGGGCAATGTTATCAGGGTAAAGCTGGAATATACTGATCCTGTACTGTACACAGGGCAGTGTTATCAGGGTAAATGGTGTGTATACTGATCCTGTACTGTACACCATACAGTGTTATCAGGGAGTAAAGGGAGAAAAAACTGACACTGTACTGTACACAGGGCAGTGTTATCAGGATAAAGCTGGAATATACTGATCCTGTACTGTACACAGGGCAATGCTCTCAGGGAAACGGTTGAATATACTGATTCTGTACTGTACAGAGGCAACGTCATCAGGGTAAAGGGGGAATATACTGACACTACTGTACACAGGGCAGTGTTATCAGGGTAAAGGGGAATATACTGATGCTGTACTGTACACAGGGTCGTGTTATCAGGGTAAAGGGGAATATACTGATCCTATACTGTTCATAGGGCAATGTTATCAGGGGAAAGCTGGAAGATACTGATCCTGTACTGTACACAGGGCAGTGTTATCAGGGTAAAGGGGGAATATACTGATCCTGTACTGTACACAGGGCAGTGTTATCAGGGTAAAGTGGAATATACTGATCCTGTACTGTACACAGCACGTGTTATCAGGGTAAAGAGGGTATATACTGATCCTGTACTGTACACAGGGCAGTGTTACCAGGGTAAAGCGGGATATACTGATCCTGCACTGTACACAGGGCAGTGTTATCAGGGAGTAAAGGGGGAATATACTGATCCTGTACTGTACACAGGGTAGTGTTATCAGGGGAAAGGGGAATATACTGATCCTGCACTGTACACAGGGCAATGTTATCAGGGTAAAGGGGGAATATACTGATCCTGAAATGTACACAGGGTGGTGTTATCAGGGTAAAGGGGAATGTACTGATCCTATACTGTTCATAGGGCAATGTTATCAGGGTAAAGCTGGAATATACTGATCCTGCACTGTACACAGGGCAGTGTTATCAGGGTAAAGGGGGAATATACTGATCCTGTACTGTACACAGGGCAATGTTATCAGGGTAAAGGGGGAATATACTGATCCTGTACTGTACACAGGGCAATGTTATCAGGGTAAAGTGGAATATACTGATCCTGTACTGTACACAGGGCAATGTTATCAGGGTAAAGGGGGAATATACTGATCCTGTACTGTACACAGGGCAATGTTATCAGGGTAAAGGGGGGATATACTGATCCTGTACTGCAGATAGGGCAGTGTTATCAGGGTAAAGAGGGAATATACTGATCCTGTACTGGACACATGGCAGTGTTATCAGGGTAAAGCGGGAATATACTGATCCTGTACTGTACACAGGGCAATGTTATCAGGGTAAAGGGGGAATATACTGATCTTGTACTGTACACAGGGCAGTGTTATCGGGTAGTAAAAGGGAATATACTGATCCTGTACTGTACACAGGGCAGTGTTATCAGGGGAAAGCTGGAAGATACTGATCCTGTACTGTACACAGGGCAGTGTTATCAGGGGAAAGGGGAATATACTGATCCTGTACTGTACACAGGGCAGTGTTATCAGGCTAAAGCTGGAATATACTGATCCTGTACTGTACACAGGGCAGTGTTATCAGGCTAAAGCTGGAATATACTGATCCTGTACTGTACACAGGGCAGTGTTATCAGAGTAAAGGGGAATGAACTGATCCTATACTGTACACAGGGCAGTGTTATCAGGGTAAAGCGGGAATATACTGATCCTGTACTGTACACAGGGTAGTGTTATCAGGGGAAAGGGGAATATACTAATCTTGTACTGTACGCAGGGCAGTGTTATCAGGGTAAAGGAGGAATATACTGATCCTGTACTGTACACAGGGCAATGTTATCAGGGTAAAGCGGGAATATACTGATCCTGTACTGGACACAGGGCAGTGTTATCAGGGTAAAGGAGGAATATACTGATCCTGTACTGTACACAGGGCAGTGTTATCAGGGTAAAGGGGGAATAGCTGGAAATGTGTTGCTGGAAAAGCGCAGCAGGTCAGGCAGCATCCAGGGAACAGGAGAATCGACGTTTCGGGCATAAGCCCTTCTTCAGGCTTATGCCCGAAACGTCGATTCTCCTGTTCCCTGGATGCTGCCTGACCTGCTGCGCTTTTCCAGCAACACATTTCCAGCTCTGATCTCCAGCATCTGCAGACCTCACTTTCTTCCCTAAAGGGGGAATATACTGCTCTTGTAATGTACACAGCGCAGTGTTATCAGGGTAAAGGGGGAATACACTGATCCTGTACTGTACACAGGGCAGTGTTATCAGGGTAAAGGGGGAATACACTGATCCTGTACTGTACACAGGGAAATGTTATCAGGGTTCAGTGGGAATATACTGATCCTGTACTGTACACAGGGCAGTGTTATCAGGGTTCAGGGGGAATATACTGATCCTGTACTGTACACAGGGCAGTGTTATCAGGGTAAAGTGGAATATACTGATCCTGTACTGTACACAGGGCAGTGTTATCAGGGTTCAGGGGGAATATACTGATCCTGTACTGTACACAGGGCAGTGTTATCAGGGTTTAGGGGGAATATACTGATCCTGTACTGTACACAGGGCAGTGTTATCTGGGTGAAGGGGAATATACGAATCCTGTAAAATACACAGAGCAGTGTTATTGGCCAGTAAAGGGGGAATATACTGATCATGTACTATAAACAGGGCAATGTTATCAGGGTAAAGGGGGAATTTACTGATCCTTTACTGTATAGAGGGTAGTGTTCTCAGGGTAAAGGGGAATATACTGATCCTGTACTGTACACAGAGCAGTGTTATCAGGGTAAAGGGGAATATACTGATCTTGTACTGTACACAAGCAATGTCATCAGGGTAAAGGGGAATATACTGATCCTGTACTGTACACAGGGCAATGTTATCAGGGTAAAGGGGGGATATACTGATCCTGTACTGCAGATAGGGCAGTGTTATCTGGGTAAGGGGGAATATACTGATCCTGTATTGTACACAGGGCTGTGTTATCAGTGTAAAGGGGAATATACTGACCTATATTGTAGACAGGGCAATGTTTTCAGGGTAAAGTGGGAATATACTGATCCTGTACTGTACGCAGGACAATGCTATCAGGGAAACGGGTGAATATACTGATTCTGTACTATACAGAGGCAACGTCATCAGGGTAAAGGGGGAATATACTGACACTACTGTACACAGGGCAGTGTTATCAGGGTAAAGGGGAATATACTGATGCTGTACTGTACACCGAGTCGTGTTATCAGGGTAAAGGGGAATATACAGATCCTATACTGTTCATAGGGCAATGTTATCAGGGTAAAGCTGGAATATACTGATCCTGTACTGTACACAGGGCAGTGTTATCAGGGTAAATGGTGTGTATACTGATCCTGTACTGTACACCATACAGTGTTATCAGGGAGTAAAGGGAGAAAAAACTGACACTGTACTGTACACAGGGCAGTGTTATCAGGATAAAGCTGGAATATACTGATCCTGTACTGTACACAGGGCAATGCTCTCAGGGAAACGGTTGAATATACTGATTCTGTACTGTACAGAGGCAACGTCATCAGGGTAAAGGGGGAATATACTGACACTACTGTACACAGGGCAGTGTTATCAGGGTAAAGGAGAATATACTGATGCTGTACTGTACACAGGGTCGTGTTATCAGGGTAAAGGGGAATATACTGATCCTATACTGTTCATAGGGCAATGTTATCAGGGGAAAGCTGGAAGATACTGATCCTGTACTGTACACAGGGCAGTGTTATCAGGGTAAAGGGGGAATATACTGATCCTGTACTGTACACAGGGCAGTGTTATCAGGGTAAAGGGGGAATATACTGATCCTGTACTGTACACAGCACGTGTTATCAGGGTAAAGAGGGTATATACTGATCCTGTACTGTACACAGGGCAGTGTTATCAGGGTAAAGTGGAATATACTGATCCTGTACTGTACACAGCACGTGTTATCAGGGTAAAGAGGGTATATACTGATCCTGTACTGTACACAGGGCAGTGTTACCAGGGTAAAGTGGAATATACTGATCCTGTACTGTACACAGGGTAGTGTTATCAGGGTAAAGTGGAATATACTGATCCTGTACTGTACACAGCACGTGTTATCAGGGTAAAGAGGGTATATACTGATCCTGTACTGTACACAGGGCAGTGTTACCAGGGTAAAGCGGGATATACTCATCCTGCACTGTACACAGGGCAGTGTTATCAGGGAGTAAAGGGGGAATATACTGATCCTGTACTGTACACAGGGTAGTGTTATCAGGGGAAAGGGGAATATACTGATCCTGCACTGTACACAGGGCAGTGTTATCAGGGGAAAGGGGAATATACTGATCTTGTACTGCAGATAGGGCAGTGTTATCAGGGTAAAGAGGAAATATACTGATCCTATACTGGACACAGGGCAGTGTTATCAGGGTAAAGGGGGGATATACTGATCCTGTACTGGACATAGGGCAGTGTTATCAGGGTAAAGGGGGGATATACTGATCCTGTACTGCAGATAGGGCAGTGTTATCAGGGTAAAGAGGAAATATACTGATCCTGTACTGGACACAGGGCAGTGTTATCAGGGTAAAGGAGGAATATACTGATCCTGTACTGTACACAGGGCAGTGTTATCAGGGTAAAGGGGGGATATACTGATCCTGTACTGGACATAGGGCAGTGTTATCAGGGTAAAGGGGGGATATACTGATCCTGCACTGTACATAGGGCAATGTTATCAGGGTAAAGGGGGAATATACTGATCCTGTACTGGACACAGGGCAGTGTTATCAGGGTTCGGGGGAATATACTGATCCTGTACTGTACACAGGGTAGTGTTATCAGGGAGTAAAGGGGAATATACTGATCCTGTACTGTACACAGGGCAGTGTTATCAGGGAGTAAAGGGGAATATACTGATCCTGTACTGTACACAGGGCAGTGTTATCAGGGTAAAGGGGGAATAGCTGGAAATGTGTTGCTGGAAAAGCACAGCAGGTCAGGCAGCATCCAGGGAACAGGAGAATCGACATTTCGGGCATAAGCCCTTCTTCAGGCTTATGCCCGAAACGTCGATTCTCCTGTTCCCTGGATGCTGCCTGACCTGCTGCGCTTTTCCAGCAACACATTTCCAGCTCTGATCTCCAGCATCTGCAGACCTCACTTTCTTCCCTAAAGGGGAAATATACTGATCCTGTACTGTACACAGCGCAGTGTTATCAGGGTAAAGGGGGAATACACTGATCCTGTACTGTACACAGGGCAGTGTTATCAGGGTAAAGGGGGAATACACTGATCCTGTACTGTACACAGGGCAGTGTTATCAGGGTAAAGGGGGAATATACTGATCCTGTACTGTACACGGGGCAGTGTTATCAGGGTTCAGGGGGAATATACTGATCCTGTACTGTACACAGCGCAGTGTTATCAGGGTAAAGGGGGAATACACTGATCCTGTACTGTACACAGCACAGTGTTATCAGGGTTCAGGGGGAATATACTGATCCTGTACTGTACACAGCACAGTGTTATCAGGGTAAAAGGGAAATACACTGATCCTGTACTGTACACAGGGCAGTGTTATCAGGGTAAAGGGGGAATACACTGATCCTGTACTGTACACAGGGCAGTGTTATCAGGGTAAAGTGGAATATACTGATCCTGTACTGTACACAGGACAGTGTTATCAGGGTAAAGTGGAATATACTGATCCTGTACTGTACACAGGACAGTGTTATCAGGGTAAAGTGGAATATACTGATCCTGTACTGTACACAGGGCAGTGTTATCAGGGTAAAGGGGGAGTATACTGATTGTACTGTGCACAGAGCAATGTTATCACGGTAAAAGGGGAATATACTGATCCTGTACTGTACACAGGGCAATGTTATCAGGGTAAAGGCGGAATATACTGATCCTGTACTGTACACAGGGTAGTGTTATCAGGATAAAGGGGGAATATACTGATCCTGCACTGTACACAGGAAAATGTTATCAGGGTAAAGTGGAATATACTGATCCTGTACTGTACACAGGGCAAAGTTATCAGGGTATAGAGGGAATATACTCATCCTGTACTGTACACAGGGCAGTGATATCAGTGTAAAGCAGGAATATACTGATCCAGCCCTGTATACAGGGCAATGTTATCAGGGTAAAGGGGGAATATACCGATCCTGTACTGTACACAGGGCAGTGTTATCAGGATAAAGGGGGAATATACTGATCCTGCACTGTACACAGGGCAGTGTTATCTGGGTGACGGGGAATATACTGATCCTGTACTGTACACAGGGCAATGTTATCAGGGTATAGAGGGAATATACTGATCCTGCACTGTACACAGGGCAGTGTTATCAGGGTAAAGCGGGAATATACTGATCCTGTACTGGACACAGGGCCGTGTTATCAGGGTAAAGGGGAATATACTGATCCTGCACTGTACACAGGGCAGTGTTATCAGTGTAAAGGTGGAATATACTGATCTTGCACTGCACACAGGGCAGTGCTTTCCGGGAGTAAAGGGGGAATATACTGATCCTGTACTGTACACAGGGCAGTGTTATCAGGGTAAAGTGGAATATACAGTTCCTGTACAGTACACAGGGCAGTATTATCAGGATAAAGGGGGAATATACTGATTCTGTACTGTACACACGGCAGTGTTAACAGGGTAAAGTGGGAATATACTGATCCTGTACTGTACACAGGGCAGTGTTATCAGGGTAAAGAGGGAATATACTGATACTGTACTGTATGCAGAGCAGTGTTATCAGGGTTAAGAGGGAATATACTGATCCTGTTCTGTACACAGGGCCGTGTTATCAGGGTAAAGGGGAATATACTGATCCTGTACTGTACTCAGGGCAATTTTATCAGGGTAAAGCGCGAATATACAGATCTTGCACTGTACACAGGGCAATGTTATCAGGGTACAGGGGGAATATACTTATCCTGCACTGTACACAGAGCAATGTTATCAGGGTAAAGAGGGAATATACTGATCCTGTACTGTACACAGGGCAGTGTTATCAGGGTAAACAGGGAATATACTGATCCTGTACTGTACACAGGGCAGTGTTATCAGGGTAAAGGAGGAATATACTGATCCTGTACTGTACACAGGGCAGTGTTATCTGGGTGAAGGGGAATATACTGATCCTGTACTGCATACAGGGCAATGTTATCAAGATAAAGGGGGAATATACTGATCCTGTACTGTACACAGCGCAGTGTTATCAGGGTTTAGGGGGAATACACTGATCCTGTACTGTACACAGCGCAGTGTTATCAGGGTGAAGGGGGAATATACTGATCCTGTACTGTACACAGGGCAGTGTTATCAGGGTTCAGGGGGAATATACTGATCCTGTACTGTACACAGGGCAATGTTATCTGGGTGAAGGGGAATATACGAATCCTGTAAAATACACAGAGCAGTGTTATTGGCCAGTAAAGGGGGAATATACTGATCATGTACTATAAACAGGACAATGTTATCAGGGTAAAGGGGGAATTTACTGATCCTTTACTGGAAAGAGGGTAGTGTTATCAGGGTCAAGGGGAATATACTGATCCTGTACTGTACACAGAGCAGTGTTATCAGGGTAAAGGGGAATATTCTGATCAGGCTGTGCAGATTCCCTGATCTTGGACTGTACACAAGCAATGTCATCAGGGTAAAGGGGGAATATACTGTTCCTTTACTGTGCAGGGCAGTGTTATCAGGGTAAAGGGGATTATACTGATCCTGTACTGTACACAGGGCAATGTTATCAGGGTAAAGTGGAATATACTGATGCTGTACTGTACACGGTGCAGTGTTATCTGGGTAAGGGGGAATATACTGATCCTGTATTGTACACAGGGCTGTGTTATCAGGGTAAAGGGGAATATTCTGACCTATATTGTAGACAGGCAATGTTTTCAGGGTAAAGTGGGAATATACTGATCCTGTACTGTACGCAGGACAATGCTATCAGGGAAACGGGTGAATATACTGATTCTGCACTATACAGAGGCAACGTCATCAGGGTAAAGGGGAATATACTGATGCTGTACTGTACACAGGGTCGTGTTATCAGGGTAAAGGGGAATATACAGATCCTATACTGTTCATAGGGCAATGTTATCAGGGTAAAGCTGGAATATACTGATCCTGTACTGTACACAGGGCAGTGTTATCAGGGTAAAGGGGGAATATACTGATCCTGTACTGGACACAAGACAATGTTATCAGGGTAAATTGTGTGTATACTGATCCTGTACTGTACACCATACAGTGTTATCAGGGAGTAAAGGGAGAAAAAACTGACACTGTACTGTACACAGGGCAGTGTTATCAGGATAAAGCTGGAATATACTGATCCTGTACTGTACACAGGGCAGTGTTATCAGGGAGTAAAGAGAGAATATACTGATCCTGTACTGTACACAGGGTAGTGTTATCAGCATAAAGGAGAAATATACAGATTTTGTACTGTACACAGCACGTGTTATCAGGGTAAAGAGAGTATACACTAATCCTGTACTGTACACAGCGCCGTGTTATCAGGATAAAGAGGGTATACACTGATCCTGTACTGTACACAGGGCAGTGTTACCAGGGTAAAGCGGGATATACTGATCCTGCACTGTACACAGGGCAGTGTTATCAGGATAAATCTGGAATATACTGATCCTGTACTGTACACAGGGCAGTGTTATCAGGGTAAAGTGGAATATACTGATCCTGTACTGTACACAGGGCAGCGTTATCTGGGTGAAGGGGAATATACGAATCCTGTAAAATACACAGGGCAGTGTTATTGGCCAGTAAAGGGGGAATATACTGATCCTGTACTGTACACAGAGCAGTGTTATCAGGGTAAAGGGGAATATACTGATCTTGTACTGTACACAAGCAATGTCATCAGGGTAAAGGGGGAATATACTGTTCCTTTACTGTGCAGGGCAGTGTTATCAGGGTAAAGGGGAATATACTGATCCTGTCCTGTACACAGGGCAGTGTTATCAGGGTAAAGGGGAATATACTGATCCTATACTGTTCATAGGGCAATGTTATCAGGGGAAAGCTGGAAGATACTGATCCTGTACTGTACACAGGGCAGTGTTATCAGGGTAAAGGCTGAGTATACTGATCCTGTACTGTACACAGGGCAGTGTTATCAGGGTAAAGAGGAATATACTGATCCTGTACTGTACACAGGGCAGCGTTATCAGGGTAAAGGGGAATATACTGATCCTGTACTGTACACAGGGCAGCGTTATCAGGGTAAAGGGGAATATACTGATCCTGTACTGTACACAGGGCAGCGTTATCAGGGTAAAGGGGAATATACTGATCCTGTACTGTACACAGGGTAGTGTTATCAGGGTAAAGGAGAAATATACTGATTTTGTACTGTACACAGCACGTGTTATCAGGGTAAAGAGGGTATATACTGATCCTGTACTGTACACAGGGCAGTGTTACCAGGGTAAAGCGGGATATACTGATCCTGCACTGTACACAGGGCAGTGTTATCAGGGAGTAAAGGGGGAATATACTGATCCTGTACTGTACACCGTACAGTGTTATCAGGGTAAAGGGGGAATATACTGATCCTGTACTGTACACAGGGTAGTGTTATCAGGGGAAAGGGGAATATTCTGATCTTGTACTGTACACAGGGCAGTGTTATCAGGGTAAAGTGGAATATACTGATCCTGTACTGTACACAGGGCAGTGTTATCAGGGTTCAGGGGGAATATACTGATCCTGTACTGTACACAGGGCAGTGTTATCAGGGTAAAGGGGGAATACACTGATCCTGTACTGTACACAGCGCAGTGTTATCAGGGTAAAGGGGGAATATACTGATCCTGTACTGTACACAGGGCAGTGTTATCAGGGTTCAGGGGGAATATACTGATCCTGTACTGTACACAGGGCAGTGTTATCAGGGTTCAGGGGGAATATACTGATCCTGTACTGTACACAGGGCAGTGTTATCAGGGTAAAGTGGAATATACTGATCCTGTACTGTACACAGGGCAGCGTTATCTGGGTGAAGGGGAATATACGAATCCTGTAAAATACACAGAGCAGTGTTATTGGCCAGTAAAGGGGGAATATACTGATCATGTACTATAAACAGGGCAATGTTATCAGGGTAAAGGGGGAATTTACTGATCCTTTACTGTATAGAGGGTAGTGTTATCAGGGTAAAGGGGAATATACTGATCCTGTACTGTACACAGGGCAGTGTTATCAGGGTAAAGGGGGAATATACTGATCCTGTACTGTACACAGCACAGTGTTATCAGGGTAAAGGGGGAATATACTGATCCTGTACTGTACACAGGGCAGTGTTATCAGGGTAAAGGGGGAATACACTGATCCTGTACTGTACACAGGGCAGTGTTATCAGGGTAAAGGGGGAATATACTGATCCTGTACTGTACACAGGGCAGTGTTATCAGGGTTCAGGGGGAATATACTGATCCTGTACTGTACACAGGGCAGTGTTATCAGGGTAAAGGGGGAATACACTGATCCTGTACTGTACACAGCGCAGTGTTATCAGGGTAAAGGGGGAATATACTGATCCTGTACTGTACACAGGGCAGTGTTATCAGGGTTCAGGGGGAATATACTGATCCTGTACTGTACACAGGGTAGTGTTATCAGGGTTCAGGGGGAATATACTGATCCTGTACTGTACACAGGGCAGTGTTATCAGGGTAAAGTGGAATATACTGATCCTGTACTGTACACAGGGCAGCGTTATCTGGGTGAAGGGGAATATACGAATCCTGTAAAATACACAGAGCAGTGTTATTGGCCAGTAAAGGGGGAATATACTGATCATGTACTATAAACAGGGCAATGTTATCAGGGTAAAGGGGGAATTTACTGATCCTTTACTGTATAGAGGGTAGTGTTATCAGGGTAAAGGGGAATATACTGATCCTGTACTGTACACAGAGCAGTGTTATCAGGGTAAAGGGGAATATACTGATCCTGTCCTGTACACAGGGCAGTGTTAGCTGGGTAAGGGGGAATATACTGATCCTGTATTGTACACAGGGCTGTGTTATCAGGGTAAAGGGGAATATACTGACCTATATTGTAGACAGGACAATGTTTTCAGGGTAAAGTGGGAATATACTGATCCTGTACTGTACGCAGGACAATGCTATCAGGGAAACGGGTGAATATACTGATTCTGTACTATACAGAGGCAACGTCATCAGGGTAAAGGGGGGATATACTGACACTACTGTACACAGGGCAGTGTTATCAGGGTAAAGGGGAATATACTGATGCTGTACTGTACACAGGGTCGTGTTATCAGGGTAAAGGGGAATATACAGATCCTATATTGTTCATAGGGCAATGTTATCAGGGTAAAGCTGGAATATACTGATCCTGTACTGTACACAGGGCAGTGTTTTCAGGGAAAATGATGTGTATACTGATCCTGTACTGTACACAGGGCAGTGTTATCAGGGAGTAAAGAGAGAATATGCTGATCCTGTACTATACACAGGGTAGTGTTATCAGGGTAAAGGGGGAATATACTGATCCTGCACTGTACACAGGAAAATGTTATCAGGGTAAAGGGGAATATACTGATCCTGTACTGTACACAGGGCAGTGTTATCTGGGTGAAGGGGGAATATACTGATCCTGCCCTGTATACAGGGCAATGTTATCAGGGTAAAGGGGGGATATACTGATCCTGCACTGTACACAGGGCAATGTTATCCGGGTAAAGGGGAATATACTGATCCTGTACTGTACACAGGGCAGTGTTATCTGGGTGAAGGGGAATATACTGATCCAGTACTGCATACAGGCCAATGTTATCAGGGTAAAGGGGGAATATACTGATCCTGCCCTGTATACAGGGCAATGTTATCAGGGTAAAGGGGGAATATACTGATCCTGTACTGTACACAGGGCAATGTTACCAGGATAAAGAGGGGATATACTGATCCTGTACTGTACACAGCGCAGTGTTATCAGGGTTCAGGGGGAATATACTGATCCTGTACTGTGCACAGAGCAATGTTATCAGGGTAAAAGGGGAATATGCTGATCCTGTACTGTACACAGGGCAGTGTTATCAGTTTAAACCGGGAATATACTGATCCAGCCCTGTATACAGGGCAATGTTATCAGGATAAAGGGGGAATATACTGATCCTGCACTGTACACAGGACAATGTTATCAGGGTAAAGGGGGAATACACTGATCCTTACTGTACCCAGGGCAGTGTTATCAGGGTAAAGGGGGAATATACTGATCCTGTACTGTACACAGCGCAGTGCTATCAGGGTTCAGGGGGAATATCCTGATCCTGTACTGAAAACAGAGAAATGTTATCAGGGTAAAGGGGGAATATACTGATCCTGTACTGTACACAGCGCAGTGTTATCAGTGTAAAGCGGGAATATACTGATCCTGTACTGTAAACAGGGCAGCGTTATCTGGGTGAAGGGGAATATACGAATCCTGTACTGTACACAGGGCAGTGATATTAGTGTAAAGCGGGAATATACTGATCCTGCACTGTACACAGGGCAATGTTATCAGGGTAAAGGGGGAATATACTGATCCTGAAATGTACACAGGGCAGTGTTATCAGGGTAAAGGGGAATATACTGACCTGTAGTGTACACAGGGCAATGTTATCAGGGTAAAGGGGGAATCTACTGATCCTGTAATGTACACATGGCAGTGTCATCAGGGTAAAGAGGGAATATACTTATCCTGTAATGTACACAGGGCAGTGTTATCAGGGTAAAGGGGAATATACTGATCCTGTATTGTACACAGGGCAGTGTTATCAGCGTAAAGGGGAATATACTGATCCTGTACTGTACACCGTACAGTGTTATCAGGGAGTAAAGGGGGAATATACTGATCCTGTACTGTACACAGGGCAGTCTTATGAGGGTAAAGGGGAATATAGTGTTCCTGTACTGTACACAGGGCAATGTTACCAGGGTAAAGGGGGAATTCACTGATCCTCTCCTGTACACAGGGCAGTGTTATCACGGTCAAGGTGGAATATTCTAATCCTGTACTGTACACAGGGCAGTGTTATCAGGGTAAAGGGGAAATATACAGATCCTGTTCTGTACGCAGGGCCGTGTTATCAGGGTAAAGGTGAATATACTGATCCTGTATTGTACACAGGGCAGTGTTATCAGGGTAAAGGTGGAATATACTGATTTTGTACTGTACACAGGGCAGTGTTATCAGGGAGTAAAGGGGGAATATACTGATCCTGTACTGCACACAGGGCAGTATTATCAGGATAAAGGGGGAATATACTGATCCTGTACTGTACACATGGCAGTATTATCAGGATAAAGGGGGAATATACTGATCCTGTACTGTACACATGGCAGTGTTATCAGGGTAAAGAGGGAATATACTGATCCTGTACTGTACACAGGGCAGTGTTATCAGGGTAAAGAGGGAATATACTGATTCTGTACTGTCCACAGGGCCGTGTTATCAGGGTAAAGGGGAATATACTGATCCTGTACTGTACACAGGGCAATGTTATCAAGGTAAAGGGGGAATATACTGATCCTGTACTGTACACAGGGCAGTGTTATCAGGATATAGCTGCAATATACTGATCCTGCACTGTACACAGGACAATATTATCAGGGTAAAGTGGAATATACTGATCCTGTAATGTACACAGGGCAGTGTTATCTGGGTGACGGGGAATATACTGATCCTGTACTGTACACAGGGCAAAGTTATCAGGGTATAGAGGGAATATACTGATCCTGTACTGTACACAGGGCAGTGTTATCTGGGTGACGGGGAATATACTGATCCTGTACTGTACACAGGGCTGTGTTATCAGTGTAAAGCGGGAATATACTGATCCTGTACTGTACACAGGGCAGTGTTATCAGGATAAAGGGGGTATATACTGATCCTCTACTGTACACAGGGCAATGTTATCTGGGTGAAGGGGAATATACGAATCCTGTACTGTACACAGGGCAGTGATATCAGTGTAAAGCAGGAATATACTGATCCTGCACTGTACACAGGGCAATGTTATCAGGGTAAAGGGGGAATATACTGATCCTGCACTGTACACAGGGCAGTGTTATCAGGGTAAAGAGGGATTATACTGATCCTGTACTGTCCACAGGGCCGTGTTATCAGGGTAAAGGGGAATATACTGATCCTGTACTGTACACAGGGCAATGTTATCAGGTTAAACGGGGAATATACTGATCCTGTACTGTAGACAGGGCAGTGTTATCAGGATAAAGGGGGAATATACTGATCCTGTACTGTACACAGGACAATGTTATCAGGGTAAAGTGGAATATACTGATCCTGTACTGTACACAGGGCAGTGTTATCAGGGTTCAGGGGGAATATACTGATCCTGTACTGTACACAGGGCCGTGTTATCTGGGTGACGGGGAATATACTGATCCTGTACTGTACACAGGGCAAAGTTATCAGAGTATAGAGGGAATATACTGATCCTATACTGTACACAGGGCAGTGTTATCTGGGTGAAGGGGAATATACTGATCCTGTACTGTACACAGGGCAGTGTTATCAGGGTAAAGGGGGTATATACTGATCCTGTACTGTACACAGGGCAATGTTATCAGTGTAAAGCGGGAATATACTGATCCTGTACTGTAAACAGGGCAGCGTTATCTGGGTGAAGGGGAATATACTCATCCTGTACTGTACACAGGGCAGTGATATCAGTGTAAAGCAGGAATATACTGATCCTGCCCTGTATACAGAGCAATGTTATCAGGGTAAAGGGGGAATATACTGATCCTATACTGTACACAGGGCAGCGTTATCTGGGTGAAGCGGAATATACGAATCCTGTACTGTACACAGGGCAGTGATATCAGTGTAAAGCAGGAATATACTGATCCTGCACTGTACACAGGGCAATGTTATCAGGGTAAAGGGGGAATATACTGATCCTGAAATGTACACAGGGCAGTGTAATCAGGGTAAAGCGGGAATAAACTGATCCTGCCCTGTGTACAGAGCAATGTTATCAGGATAAAGGGGGAATATACTGATCCTATACTGTACACAGGGCAGTGTAATCAGTGTAAAGAGGAAATATACTCATCCTGTACTGTACATTGGGCAGTGTTATCAGTGTAAAGCGGGAATATACTGATCCTGCCCTGTACACAGGGCAATGTTATCAGGGTAAAGGGGCAGTCTCCTGATCCTGTACTGTACACTGGGCAGTGTTATCAGGGTAAAGGGGCAGTCTCCTGATCCTGTACTGTACACTGGGCAATTTTATCAAGGTAAAGGGGGCATATACAGATCCTGAAATGTACACAGGGCAGTGATATCAGTGTAAAGCGGGAATATACTGATCCTGCCCTGTACACAGAGCAATGTTATCAGGGTAAAGGGGGAATATACTGATCCTGTACTGTACACAGTGCAGTGTTATCAGTGTAAAGCGGGAATATACTGATCCTGTACTGTACACAGAGCAATGTTATCAGGGTAAAGGGGGAATATACTGATCCTATACTGTACACAGGTCAATGTTATCAGGATAAAGAGGGGATATACTGATCCTGCACTGTACACAGGGCAATGTTATCAGGGTAAAGGGGCATATACTGATCCTGTACTGTACACAGCGCATTGTTATCAGGGTTCAGGGGGAATATACTTATCCTGTACTGTGCACAGTGCAGTGTTATCTGGGTGAAGGGGAATATACTGATCCTGTACTGTACACAGGGCAATGTTATCTGGGTAAAGGGGGAATATACTAATCCTGTACTGTAAACAGGGCAAAGTTATCAGGGTAAAGGGGGAATATACTGATCCTGTACTGTACACAGGGCAGTGTTATCTGGGTGATGGGGAATATACTGATCCTGTACTGTACACAGGGCAATGTTATCAGGATACAGAGGGAATATACTGATCCTGTACTGTACACAGGGCAGTGTTATCAGGATAAAGGGGGTATATACTTATCCTGCACTTTACAGAGGGCAATGTTATCAGGGTAAAGGGGGAATATACTAATCCTGTACTGTAAACAGGGCAGCGTTATCTGGGTGAAGGGGAATATACGAATCCTGTACTGTACACAGGGCAATGATATCAGTGTAAAACGGGAATATACTGATCCTGCACTATACACAGGGCAATGTTATCAGGGTAAAGGTGGAATATACTGATCCTGTACTGTACACAGGGCAGTGTTATCAGGGAGTAAAGGCAGAATATACTGATCCTGTACTGTAGACAGGGCAGTCTTATGAGGGTAAAGGGGAATATAGTGTTCTTGTACTGTACACAGGGCAGTGTTACCAGGGTAATGGGGGAATTTACTGATCCTCTCCTGTACACAGGGCAGTGTTATCACGGTCAAGGGGGAATATACTAATCCTGTACTGTACACAGGGCAGTGTTATCAGGGTCAAGGGGGAATATACTAACCCTGTACTGTACACAGGGCAGTGTTATCAGGGTAAAGGGGAAATATACAGATGCTGTTCTGTACGCAGGGCCGTGTTATCAGGGTGAAGGGGAATATACTGATCCTGTATTGTACACCGGGCAGTGTTATCAGGGTAAAGGTGGAATATACTGATCCTGTAATGTACACACGGCAGTGTTATCAGGGAGTAAAGGGGGAATATACTGATCCTGTACTGTACACAGGGCAGTGTTATCAGGGTAAAGAGGGAATATACTGATCCTGTACTGTACACACGGCAGTGTTATCAGGGTAAAGAGGGAATATACTGATCCTGTACTGTACACAGGGCAGTGTTATCAGGGTAAAGAGGGAATATACTGATCCTGTACTGTACACAGGGCAGTGGTATCAGGGTAAAGGAGAATATACTGATCCTGTACTGTACACAGGGCAATGTTTTCAGGTTAAAGGGGGAATATACTGATCCTGCACTGTACATCGGCAATGTCATCAGGGTAAAGGGGCAAAAAAGTGATCCTGTACTGTACACAGGGCAGTGTTATCAGGGTAAAGGTGGAATATCCTGATCCTGTACTGTAAACAGGGCTATGTTATCGGGGGTAAAGGGGAATATACTGATCCTGTACTGTACACAGGGCAGTGTTATCGGGGGGTAAAGGGGAATATACTGATCCTGTACTGCACACAGCGCAGTATTATCAGGGTAAAGGGGAATATACTGATCCCGTACTGTACACACGGCAGTGTTATCAGGGTAAAGGGGAATATACTGATCCTGTACTGAACACAGGGCAGTGTTATCAGGGTAAAGGGGAATATACTGATCCTGTACTGAACACAGCGCAGTATTATCAGGGTAAAGGGGAATATACTGATCTGGTACTGTACACAGGGCAGTGTTATCAGGGTAAAGAGGGAATATACTGATCCTGTACTGTACACAGGGCAGTGTTATCCGTGTAAAGGGGAATATACTGATCCTGTACTGTACACACGGCAGTGTTTTCAGCATAAAGAGGGAATATACTGATCCTGTACTGTACACAGGGCAGTGTTATCGGGGGTAAAGGGGAATATACTGATCCTGTACTGTACACAGGGCAGTGTTATCAGGGTAAAGGGGAATATACTGATCCTGTACTGTACACAGGGCAGTGTTATCGGGGGTAAAGGGGAATATACTGATCCTGTACTGTACACAGGGCAGTGTTATCAGGGTAAAGGGGAATATACTGATCCTGTACTGTACACAGGGCAGTGTTATCAGGGTAAAGGGGAATATACTGATCCTGTACTGTACACAGGGCAGTGTTATCAGGGTAAAGGGGAATATACTGATCCTGTACTGTACACAGGGCAGTGTTATCGGGGGTAAAGGGGAATATACTGATCCTGTACTGTACACAGGGCAGTGTTATCAGGGTAAAGGGGAATATACTGATCCTGTACTGTACACAGGGCAGTGTTATCAGGGTAAAGGGGAATATACTGATCCTGTACTGTACACAGGGCAGTGTTATCAGGTAAAGTGGGAATATACTGATCCTGTACTGTACGCAGGACAATGCTATCAGGGAAACGGGTGAATATACTGATTCTGTACTATACAGAGGCAACGTCATCAGGGTAAAGGGGGGATATACTGACACTACTGTACACAGGGCAGTGTTATCAGGGTAAAGGGGAATATACTGATGCTGTACTGTACACAGGGTCGTGTTATCAGGGTAAAGGGGAATATACAGATCCTATATTGTTCATAGGGCAATGTTATCAGGGTAAAGCTGGAATATACTGATCCTGTACTGTACACAGGGCAGTGTTTTCAGGGAAAATGATGTGTATACTGATCCTGTACTGTACACAGGGCAGTGTTATCAGGGTAAAGGGGAATATACTGATCCTGTACTGTACACAGGGCAGTGTTATCAGGGTAAAGGGGAATTCACTGATCCTCTCCTGTACACAGGGCAGTGTTATCACGGTCAAGGGGGAATATACTAATCCTGTACTGTACACAGGGCAGTGTTATCAGGGTCAAGGGGGAATATACTGATCCTGTACTGTACACAGGGCAGTGTTATCAGGGTAAAGGGGAAATATACAGATGCTGTTCTGTACGCAGGGCCGTGTTATCAGGGTGAAGGGGAATATACTGATCCTGTACTGTACACCGGGCAGTGTTATCAGGGTAAAGGTGGAATATACTGATCCTGTAATGTACACACGGCAGTGTTATCAGGGAGTAAAGGGGGAATATACTGATCCTGTACTGTACACAGGGCAGTGTTATCAGGGTAAAGAGGGAATATACTGATCCTGTACTGTACACACGGCAGTGTTATCAGGGTAAAGAGGGAATATACTGATCCTGTACTGTACACAGGGCAGTGTTATCAGGGTAAAGAGGGAATATACTGATCCTGTAATGTACACACGGCAGTGTTATCAGGGAGTAAAGGGGGAATATACTGATCCTGTACTGTACACAGGGCAGTGTTATCAGGGTAAAGAGGGAATATACTGATCCTGTACTGTACACACGGCAGTGTTATCAGGGTAAAGAGGGAATATACTGATCCTGTACTGTACACAGGGTAGTGTTATCAGGGTAAAGGAGAAATATACTGATTTTGTACTGTACACAGCACGTGTTATCAGGGTAAAGAGGGTATATACTGATCCTGTACTGTACACAGGGCAGTGTTACCAGGGTAAAGCGGGATATACTGATCCTGCACTGTACACAGGGCAGTGTTATCAGGGAGTAAAGGGGGAATATACTGATCCTGTACTGTACACCGTACAGTGTTATCAGGGTAAAGGGGGAATATACTGATCCTGTACTGTACACAGGGTAGTGTTATCAGGGGAAAGGGGAATATTCTGATCTTGTACTGTACACAGGGCAGTGTTATCAGGGTAAAGTGGAATATACTGATCCTGTACTGTACACAGGGCAGTGTTATCAGGGTTCAGGGGGAATATACTGATCCTGTACTGTACACAGGGCAGTGTTATCAGGGTAAAGGGGGAATACACTGATCCTGTACTGAACACAGCGCAGTGTTATCAGGGTAAAGGGGGAATATACTGATCCTGTACTGTACACAGGGCAGTGTTATCAGGGTTCAGGGGGAATATACTGATCCTGTACTGTACACAGGGCAGTGTTATCAGGGTTCAGGGGGAATATACTGATCCTGTACTGTACACAGGGCAGTGTTATCAGGGTAAAGTGGAATATACTGATCCTGTACTGTACACAGGGCAGCGTTATCTGGGTGAAGGGGAATATACGAATCCTGTAAAATACACAGAGCAGTGTTATTGGCCAGTAAAGGGGGAATATACTGATCATGTACTATAAACAGGGCAATGTTATCAGGGTAAAGGGGGAATTTACTGATCCTTTACTGTATAGAGGGTAGTGTTATCAGGGTAAAGGGGAATATACTGATCCTGTACTGTACACAGGGCAGTGTTATCAGGGTAAAGGGGGAATATACTGATCCTGTACTGTACACAGCACAGTGTTATCAGGGTAAAGGGGGAATATACTGATCCTGTACTGTACACAGGGCAGTGTTATCAGGGTAAAGGGGGAATACACTGATCCTGTACTGTACACAGGGCAGTGTTATCAGGGTAAAGGGGGAATATACTGATCCTGTACTGTACACAGGGCAGTGTTATCAGGGTTCAGGGGGAATATACTGATCCTGTACTGTACACAGGGCAGTGTTATCAGGGTAAAGGGGGAATACACTGATCCTGTACTGTACACAGCACAGTGTTATCAGGGTAAAGGGGGAATATACTGATCCTGTACTGTACACAGGGCAGTGTTATCAGGGTTCAGGGGGAATATACTGATCCTGTACTGTACACAGGGCAGTGTTATCAGGGTTCAGGGGGAATATACTGATCCTGTACTGTACACAGGGCAGTGTTATCAGGGTAAAGTGGAATATACTGATCCTGTACTGTACACAGGGCAGCGTTATCTGGGTGAAGGGGAATATACGAATCCTGTAAAATACACAGAGCAGTGTTATTGGCCAGTAAAGGGGGAATATACTGATCATGTACTATAAACAGGGCAATGTTATCAGGGTAAAGGGGGAATTTACTGATCCTTTACTGTATAGAGGGTAGTGTTATCAGGGTAAAGGGGAATATACTGATCCTGTACTGTACACAGGGCAGTGATATCAGGGTAAAGGGGAATATACTGATCCTGTACTGTACACAGAGCAGTGTTATCAGGGTAAAGGGGAATATACTGATCTTGTACTGTACACAAGCAATGTCATCAGGGTAAAGGGGGAATATACTGTTCCTTTACTGTGCAGGGCAGTGTTATCAGGGTAAAGGGGAATATACTGATCCTGTCCTGTACACAGGGCAGTGTTATCTGGGTAAGGGGGAATATACTGATCCTGTATTGTACACAGGGCTGTGTTATCAGGGTAAAGGGGAATATACTGACCTATATTGTAGACAGGGCAATGTTTTCAGGGTAAAGTGGGAATATACTGATCCTGTACTGTACGCAGGACAATGCTATCAGGGAAACGGGTGAATATACTGATTCTGTACTATACAGAGGCAACGTCATCAGGGTAAAGGGGGGATATACTGACACTACTGTACACAGGGCAGTGTTATCAGGGTAAAGGGGAATATACTGATGCTGTACTGTACACAGGGTCGTGTTATCAGGGTAAAGGGGAATATACAGATCCTATATTGTTCATAGGGCAATGTTATCAGGGTAAAGCTGGAATATACTGATCCTGTACTGTACACAGGGCAGTGTTTTCAGGGAAAATGATGTGTATACTGATCCTGTACTGTACACAGGGCAGTGTTATCAGGGAGTAAAGAGAGAATATGCTGATCCTGTACTATACACAGGGTAGTGTTATCAGGGTAAAGGAGAAATATACAGATTTTGTACTGTACACAGCACGTGTTATCAGGGTAAAGAGAGTATACACTAATCCTGTACTGTACACAGCGCCGTGTTATCAGGATAAAGAGGGTATACACTGATCCTGTACTGTACACAGGGCAGTGTTACCAGGGTAAAGCGGGATATGCTGATCCTGCACTGTACACAGGGCAGTGTTATCAGGGAGTAAAAAGGAATATACTGATCCTGTACTGTACACAGAGCAATGTTATCAGGGTAAAGGGGGAATATACTGATCCTGCACTGTACACAGGACAGTGTTATCAGGGAGTAAAGGGGGAATATACGGATCCTGTACTGTACACAGGGCAGTGTTACCAGGGTAAAGCGGGATATACTGATCCTGCACTGTACAGGGCAGTGTTATCAGGGAGTAAAGGGGGAATATACTGATCCTGTACTGGACACAGGGCAGTGTTACCAGGATAAAGAGAGGATATACTGATCCTGTACTGTACACAGGGCAATGTTATCAGGGTAAAGGGGGAATATACTGCTCTTGTACTGTACACAGTGCAGTGTTATCAGTGCAAAGCGGGAATATACTGATCCTGTACTGTACACAGGGCAATGTTACCAGGATAAAGAGGGGATATACTGATCCTGCACTGTACACAGGGCAATGTTATCAGGGTAAAGGGGGAGTATACTGATCCTGTACTGTACACAGGGCAGTGTTATCAGGGTAAAGGGGGGATATACTGATCCTGTACTGTACAAAGCGCAGTGTTATCAGGGTAAAGGGGGAATATACTGATCCTGTACTGTACACAGCGCAGTGTTATCAGGGTTCAGGGGGAATATACTGATCCTGTACTGTACACAGGGTAGTGTTATCAGGGTAAAGGCGGAATATACTGATCCTGTACTGTACACAGGGTAGTGTTATCAGGATAAAGGGGGAATATACTGATCCTGCACTGTACACAGGAAAATGTTATCAGGGTAAAGTGGAATATACTGATCCTGTACTGTACACAGGGCAAAGTTATCAGGGTATAGAGGGAATATACTCATCCTGTACTGTACACAGGGCAGTGATATCAGTGTAAAGCGGGAATATACTGATCCAGCCCTGTATACAGGGCAATGTTATCAGGGTAAAGGGGGAATATACCGATCCTGTACTGTACACAGGGCAGTGTTATCAGGATAAAGGGGGAATATACTGATCCTGCACTGTACACAGGGCAGTGTTATCTGGGTGACGGGGAATATACTGATCCTGCACTGTACACAGGGCAGTGTTATCAGGGTAAAGCGGGAATATACTGATCCTGTACTGAACACAGGGCAGTGTTATCAGGGTAAAGGGGAATATACTGATCTTGCACTGCACACAGGGCAGTGCTTTCCGGGAGTAAAGGGGGAATATACTGATCCTGTACTGTACACAGGGCAGTGTTATCAGGGTAAAGTGGAATATACAGTTCCTGTACAGTACACAGGGCAGTATTATCAGGATAAAGGGGGAATATACTGATTCTGTACTGTACACACGGCAGTGTTAACAGGGTAAAGTGGGAATATACTGATCCTGTACTGTAGACAGGGCAATGTTATCAGGGTACAGGGGGAATATACTTATCCTGCACTGTACACAGAGCAATGTTATCAGGGTAAAGAGGGAATATACTGATCCTGTACTGTACACAGGGCAGTGTTATCAGGGTAAACAGGGAATATACTGATCCTGTACTGTACACAGGGCAGTGTTATCAGGGTAAAGGAGGAATATACTGATCCTGTACTGTACACAGGGCAGTGTTTTCAGCATAAAGAGGGAATATACTGATCCTGTACTGTACACAGGGCAGTGTTATCGGGGGTAAAGGGGAATATACTGATCCTGTACTGTACACAGGGCAGTGTTATCAGGGTAAAGGGGAATATACTGATCCTGTACTGTACACAGGGCAGTGTTATCAGGGTAAAGGGGAATATACTGATCCTGTACTGTACACAGGGCAGTGTTATCAGGTAAAGGGGGAATATACTGATCCTGTACTGTACACAGGGCAGTGTTATCAGGGTAAAGGGGAATATACTGATCCTGTACTGTACACAGGGCAGTGTTATCAGGGTAAAGGGGAATTCACTGATCCTCTCCTGTACACAGGGCAGTGTTATCACGGTCAAGGGGGAATATACTAATCCTGTACTGTACACAGGGCAGTGTTATCAGGGTCAAGGGGGAATATACTAACCCTGTACTGTACACAGGGCAGTGTTATCAGGGTAAAGGGGAAATATACAGATGCTGTTCTGTACGCAGGGCCGTGTTATCAGGGTGAAGGGGAATATACTGATCCTGTACTGTACACCGGGCAGTGTTATCAGGGTAAAGGTGGAATATACTGATCCTGTAATGTACACACGGCAGTGTTATCAGGGAGTAAAGGGGGAATATACTGATCCTGTACTGTACACAGGGCAGTGTTATCAGGGTAAAGAGGGAATATACTGATCCTGTACTGTACACAGGGCAGTGGTATCAGGGTAAAGGAGAATATACTGATCCTGTACTGTACACAGTGCAATGTTTTCAGGTTAAAGGGGGAATATACTGATCCTGCACTGTACATCGGCAATGTCATCAGGGTAAAGGGGCAAAAAAGTGATCCTGTACTGTAAACAGGGCAGTGTTATCAGGGTAAAGGGGAATATACTGATCCTGTACTGTACACAGAGCAATGTTATCAGGGTAAAGAGGGAATATACTGATCCTGTATTGTACACAGGGCAATGTTATCAGGGTAAAGGGGGAATATACTGATCCTGTACTGTACACAGGGCAGTGTTATCAGGGTAAAGAGGGAATATACTGATCCTGTACTGTACACAGGGCAGTGGTATCAGGGTAAAGGAGAATATACTGATCCTGTACTGTACACAGTGCAATGTTTTCAGGTTAAAGGGGGAATATACTGATCCTGCACTGTACATCGGCAATGTCATCAGGGTAAAGGGGCAAAAAAGTGATCCTGTACTGTAAACAGGGCAGTGTTATCAGGGTAAAGGGGAATATACTGATCCTGTACTGTACACAGGGCAGTGTTATCGGGGGGTAAAGGGGAATATACTGATCCTGTACTGCACACAGCGCAGTGTTATCAGGGTAAAGAGGGAATATACTGATCCTGTACTGTACACAGGGCAGTGTTATCAGGGTAAAGGGGGAATATACTGATCCTGTACTGTACACAGGGCAGTGTTATCCGTGTAAAGGGGAATATACTGATCCTGTACTGTACACACGGCAGTGTTTTCAGCATAAAGAGGGAATATACTGATCCTGTACTGTACACAGGGCAGTGTTATCGGGGGTAAAGGGGAATATACTGATCCTGTACTGTACACAGGGCAGTGTTATCAGGGTAAAGGGGAATATACTGATCCTGTACTGTACACAGGGCAGTGTTATCAGGGTAAAGGGGAATATACTGATCCTGTACTGTACACAGGGCAGTGTTATCAGGTAAAGGGGGAATATACTGATCCTGTACTGTACAGAGAGCAGTATTATCAGGCCAAAGGCATATGTACTAATCCTGTATTGTACACCAGGCAGTGTCATCAGGGTAAAGGGGGAATATACTGATCCTGTACTGTACACAGGGCAGTGTTATCAGGGTAAAGGGGAATCTACTGATCCGATACTGTACACAGGGCAGTGTTGTCAGGGTAAAGGGGGAATATGCTGATCCTGTACTGTACTCAGGGCAGTGTTATCAGGGGGTAAAGGGGGAATATACTGATGGTGTACCATACACAGGGCAGTGGTATCAGGGTAAATGGGAATATAATGATCCTGTATTGTACACAGGGCAATGTTTTCAGGGTAAAGGGGGAATATACTGATCCTACACTGTTCACAGGCAATGTCATCAGGGTAAAGGGGAATATACAGATCCTATATTGTACATAGGGCAATGTCATCAGGGTAAAGGGGGAATATACTAATCCTGTACTGTACACAGGGCAGTGTTATCGGGGAGGTAAAGGGGAATATACTGATCCTGTACTATACGCAGGGCAGTGTTATCAGGGGGAAAGGGAAATATACTGAACGTATATCCCGTATGCAATTTGACAGACAACGCACACACTGCGCACTGTGCGACTGACGGTGCCTATACTGTATGCTGTGTGACAGACATACAGTGCCCACACTGTGCGCTGTGTGACAGACAGTGCCCACACTGTACGCTGTGTGACAGACAATGTATGCTGTGTGACCGACAGACAGTGCCCACACTGTGTGCTGTGAGACAGGCAGTGCCCATACTGTACGCTGTGTGACAGACAGACAGTGCCTACACTATACGCTGTGTGACAGACAGTGCCCACACTGAGCGCTATGTGACAGACAGACAGTGCCCACACTCAGCACTGTGTGACAGGCAGTGCCCACACTGTACGCTGTGTGACAATCAGTGCCCACACTGTGCGCTGTGTGACAATCAGTGCCCACACTGTGCGCTGTGTGACAGACAGTGCCCCCAGTGTGTGCAGTGTGATGGACAGACAGTGCCCACACTGTGCGCTGTGATAGACAGTATCCACACTGCGCGCTGTGTGACAGACAGTGCCCACACTGATTGCTGTGCGACAGACAGTGCCCCCAGTGTGTGCAGTGTGATGGACAGACAGTGTCCACACTGTGCGCTGTGTGACAGACAGTGCCCCCAGTGTGTGCAGTGTAATGGACAGACAGTGCCCACACTGTGCGCTGTGATAGACAGTGTCCACACTGTGCGCTGTGTGGCAATCAGTGCCCACACTGTGCACTGTGTGACAGACAATGCCCACGTTGTGTGCTATGTGAAGACAGACAGTGCCCCCAGTGTGTGCAGTGTGATGGACAGACAGTGCCCACACTGTACGCTGTGTGACAGACAGTGCCCACACTGTACGCTGTGTGACAATCAGTGCCCACACTGTGCGCTGTGTGACAGACAGTGCCCCCAGTGTGTGCAGTGTAATGGACAGACAGTGCCCACACTGTGCGCTGTGTGACAGACAGTGCCCCCAGTGTGTGCAGTGTGATGGACAGACAGTGCCCACACTGTGCGCTGTGATAGACAGTATCCACACTGCGCGCTGTGTGACAGACAGTGCCCACACTGATTGCTGTGCGACAGACAGTGCCCCCAGTGTGTGCAGTGTAATGGACAGACAGTGTCCACACTGTGCGCTGTGTGACAGACAGTGCCCCCAGTGTGTGCAGTGTAATGGACAGAGAGTGTCCACACTGTGCGCTGTGTGACAGACAGTGCCCCCAGTGTGTGCAGTGTAATGGACAGACAGTGCCCACACTGTGCGCTGTGTGACAGACAGTGCCCCCAGTGTGTGCAGTGTTATGGACAGACAGTGCCCACACTGTGCGCTGTGATAGACAGTGTCCACACTGTGCGCTGTGTGGCAATCAGTGCCCACACTGTGCGCTGTGTGACAGACAGTGCCCCCAGTGTGTGCAGTGTAATGGACAGACAGTGCCCACACTGTGCGCTGTGTGACAGACAGTGCCCCCAGTGTGTGCAGTGTAATGGACAGACAGTGTCCACACTGTGCGCTGTGTGACAGACAGTGCCCCCAGTGTGTGCAGTGTAATGGACAGACAGTGCCCACACTGTGCGCTGTGTGACAGACAGTGCCCCGAGTGTGTGCAGTGTGATGGACAGACAGTGTCCACACTGTGCGCTGTGTGACAGACAGTGCCCACACTGTACGCTGTATGACAATCAGTGCCCACACTGTGCGCTGTGTGACAGACAGTGTCCACACTGTGCGCTGTGTGACAGACAGTGCCCACACTGTACGCTGTATGACAATCAGTGCCCACACTGTGCGCTGTGTGACAGACAGTGCCCCCAGTGTGTGCAGTGTGATGGACAGACAGTGCCCGCGCTGTGTGACAGACAGTGCCCACACTGTGCGCTATGTGACAGTGTCCACACTGTACTCTGTGTGACAGATAGTGCCCACACTGTACGCTGTATGACAATCAGTGCCCACACTGTGCGCTGTGTGACAGACAGTGCCCCCAGTGTGTGCAGTGTGATGGACAGACAGTGCCCGCGCTGTGTGACAGACAGTGCCCACACTGTGCGCTATGTGACAGTGTCCACACTGTACTCTGTGTGACAGATAGTGCCCACACTGTACGCTGTATGACAATCAGTGCCCACACTGTGCGCTGTGTGACAGACAGTGCCCCCAGTGTGTGCAGTGTGATGGACAGACAGTGCCCGCGCTGTGTGACAGACAGTGCCCACACTGTGCGCTATGTGACAGTGTCCACACTGTACTCTGTGTGACAGATAGTGCCCACACTGTACGCTGTATGACAATCAGTGCCCACACTGTGCGCTGTGTGACAGACAGTGCCCCCAGTGTGTGCAGTGTGATGGACAGACAGTGCCCGCGCTGTGTGACAGACAGTGCCCACACTGTGCGCTATGTGACAGTGTCCACACTGTGTGCTGTGTGACAGACAGTGCCCACACTGTGCGCTATGTGACAGTGTCCACACTGTACTCTGTGTGACAGACAGTGCCCACACTGTGCGCAGTGTGACATACAGTGCCCCCAGTGTGTGCAGTGTGATGGACAGACAGTGCCCACACTGTGTGACAGACAGTGCCCACACTGTGTGCTGTGTGACAGACAGTGCCCGCAGTGTGTGCAGTGTGATGGACAGACAGTGCCCACACTGTGTGACAGACAGTGCCCACACTGTGCGCAGTGTGACATACAGTGCCCCCAGTGTGTGCAGTGTGATGGACAGACAGTGCCCACACTGTGTGACAGACAGTGCCCACACTGTGTGCTGTGTGACAGACAGTGCCCCCAGTGTGTGCAGTGTGATGGACAGACAGTGCCCACACTGTGTGACAGACAGTGCCCACACTGTGTGCTGTGTGACAGACAGTGCCCCCAGTGTGTGCAGTGTGATGGACAGACAGTGCCCACACTGTGTGCTGTGTGACAGACAGACAGTGGTGAATAGAATGAATGTTAGGGATGCTGGATGTAATACCAGTCAAGTGGTCTGCTTTGTCCTGGATGATGTTATACTTCTTGAGAATTGTTGGAGCGCCATCATCCAGGGAATTGGAGATTATTCCATCACATTCCTGACCTGTTGTTTGTAGATAATGGACACGCTGTGGTGAATCAGGAAGTCAATATTTGCAGCTTCTGACCTGACCTGATAGCCACTGTATTTATTTACCTGGTCCAGTTCAGTTTCTGGTCAATGGTTAATCTTCTCTCGATTTTGGGGTGGTGCCAGAGGACTGGAGTTTTACAAACATTAAGTTGTTCAGAAATGATTGAAAAGATCAACCCAGCAATGTAAGACCAATCGCTTTAACTTTGGTCATGAGGAAATTTCTAGAAAGAATTATTTGGGAGGATTAATAGTGATGTGAAAACTGCGTGTCAATTTGGAAGAGTCAGCATGAATTTGGGATGATTTTATTGAACGACTGGAATGTTTTGTAGAGATAACAAAGTTGATGAGAGTCCAGGCTGTTGATATGGACTTCAGAAGGTGTTGATGCAGTGCCATACAACAGACTTGTGAGGGAAGTTCAAGGTCAAAATATAACACAGCCAGTAGCAATGTAGATGCAGAATTGACAGAATGAGAGGAATCAGAGAGCAAGGGGTCAATGGTCATTCTTCAAGCTGAGAAAGCTCTTTCGTGCAGCTACCCTGGGGTCGGTATTGAAACCTGTGCTTTTCGTGACATTTTACACATATATATAAACTCGAAGACTTGATGTGCAAGGGACACTTTCAGAATTTGTAGATGACACAGCACTTGTCAAAATTGTAAAGCCTGGGGAGGACAGTGTAGAACTTCAAAAAGACTTTGCCAGATTGGCAGAGTGAGTGGATAGGTAGCAGATGATGTTGAATGTGGGGAAGTAAGAGGTGTTGCACTTTGATACAAAGAATATCGAGGGGCAGTACAAAATAAAGGTTCCTGTTCTAAAGGATATGCAGACCCGGTCTATATGTCCATAAGTAACTGACAGTGGAAAGGCAGGTACAGTACAATATTCTAGGTTCATTAATAGATTACAAGACCAGGGAGGTAATACTGAACTTCTCTAGATCACTCTTTAGACCCCAGCTGTGTGCAGTTCTGGGCCGTGCACTGTAGGAAGGATGTGTATGTCTTGGAAAGTGCAGAAGAGGTTGATGAGAATATTTTGAGGGATAAGAAATGTCAATATCAGAACAGATTGGAGAGATTAGGACTGCTTCATTAGGGAGGAGAATGTGATGGGGAGGTCTGATGAGGGGCATGTGCAATGAATAGGGAAAACCTGTTCCCATAAGTAAAAGCATCAAGAACCAAAATGGCACAGATTGAAAATGATTTCAAAAGCAGCAAACATGAGGTGAGAAAAACGTTCGCACACATCTGGTTGGCACCTGGAATGCACTGACTGGAAGTGTGGAGGAAGCAGTTTCAATCGAGACATTCAGGAGAGCATTGGGTGAAAATTTAAATAGAGACAATGCCAAGCTCGTGATTGGCTTTTGAGTCAGATTGCTCAGGCAACCAGTGCTGATATGATGGGCTGAATGGCCTCCTTTGCACTGAAACAATTCTGTGATTGTATAAACAGTCGCCCCATCCATTGTGAATGTTGATAGCAGTGGGCAGCCAGGATATTTGCTCAGAATGCTTCTTGGTGAGTCTTGTATCTCATCAGGTACCAGCAGCCTGGTGAACAATTGGCATAAACTGGGAACCACATTTCGATGCAGCTCCAGGTCTGGTCCCAGTTTCTGAAATCTGAAAGCGAGGGTGTTTGTACGGTGATTGTTTTCAGAAACTGGGTGAACTGTCAGTCTTATCTTCCACCTGAACTGCCTGTGAGTTGAACTCGAGAAATCAGTCTTCAGATTCTTTGACCACACCCAGACACTGTCCTGAGATTAAGATTATCCAAACTCAGTGTACAGTCCGAATTGTCTCTTTTCCAACTGTCCAGGAATTACATGAAGAGCGAGTCAACAGTACTGACTGTCTGGATTAGTGGTGCTGGAAGAGCACAGCAGTTCAGGCAGCATCCAAGGAGATTTTGCCCGAAACGTCGATTTCGAAGCTCCTTGGATGCTGCCTGAACTGCTGTGCTCTTCCAGCACCACAAATCCAGAATCTAGTTTCCAGCATCTGCAGTCATTGTTTTTACCCAGTACTGACTGTCTGTCTGTCAATTCCTGAAGAAAAGGAAGTTAGAAAGCAGGTTAATACACTCAGAACAGGAGTAGAACTGGATCTAAAAATTCTTTTGGGAAGATAAAAAAGAAAAAAAAATGTGTTTCTGTTCGCCGAGCTGGGAATTTGTGTTTCAGATGTTTCGTCCCCTGTCTAGGTGACATCCTCAGTGCTTGGGAGCCTCCTGTGAAGCGCTTCTGTGATGTTTCCTCCGGCATTTATAGTGGTCTGTCCCTGCCGCTTCCGGTTGTCAGTTCCAGCTGTCCGCTGCAGTGGCCGGTATATTGGGTCCAGGTCGATGTGCTTATTGATTGAATCTGTGGATGAGTGCCATGCCTCTAAGAATTCCCTGGCTGTCCTCTGTGTGGCTTGTCCTATAATAGTAGTGTTGTCTCAGTCGAACTCATATTGCTTGTCATCTGCGTGTGTGGCTACTAAGGATAGCTGGTCATGTCGTTTCGTAGGACAAATAGGAAGACAGCTAACGGTCTGCATCTATGAACACCAACTAGCCACGAAACGACATGACCAGCTATCCTTAGTAGCCACACACTCAGATGACAAGCAACATGAGTTCGACTGAGACAACACTACTATTATAGGACAAGCCAAACAGAGAACAGCCAGGGAATTCCTAGAGGCATGGCACTCATCCACAGATTCAATCAATAAGCACATTGACCTGGACCCAATATACCGGCCACTGCAGCGGACAGCTGGAACTGACAACCGGAAGTGGCAGATACAAACCACTATAAATGCCGGAGGAAACATCACAGAAGTGCTTCACAGGAGGCTCCCAAGCACTGAGGATGTCACCTAGACAGGGGACGAAACGTCTGCAACACAAATTCCCAGCTCGGCGAGCACCCATGCTACAAATCTTCTCCCAAACTTAGAAAAAAGACATCTCGGCTGATACCGCAATGAGTTGGAATACTGAAGGGGCACTGCTGTGTCATAGGGTCATTACTGAGAGAACACCGCAATGTCAGAGAGTCAGTGCTGAGAGAGTGCTGCACTGTTGGAGGGTCAGCGCTGAGAAAGTGCCGCACTGTCAGAGGGTCAGTACTGAGGGAGTGCCGCACTGTCAGAAGGTCAGTGCTGAGGGAGTGCCGCACTGTCAGAAGGTCAGCGCTGAGAAAGTGCCGCACTGTCAGAGGGTCAGTACTGAGGGAGTGCCGCACTGTCAGAAGGTCAGCGCTGAGAAAGTGCCGCACTGTCAGAGGGTCAGTACTGAGGGAGTGCCGCACTGTCAGAAGGTCAGTGCTGAGGGAGTGCCGCACTGTCAGAAGGTCAGTGCTGAGGGAGTGCTGCACTGTTGCAGGGTCATTGCTGAGAGAGCGCCGCATTGTCAGAGGGTCAGTACTGAGGGAGTGCCGCACTGTCAGAGGGTCAGTGCTGAGGGAGTGCCACACTGTCGGAGGGTCAGTGCTGAGGGAGTGCCACACTGTCGGAGGGTCAGTACTGAGGGTGTGCCACACTGTCGGAGGGTCAGTGCTGTGGGAGTGCCACATGTTGGAGGGTCAGTGCTGAGGGAGTGCCGCACTGTTGGAGGGTCAGTGCTGAGGGAGTGCCGCACTGTTGGAGGGTCAGTGCTGTGGGAGTGCCACACTGTCCGAGAGTCAGTGCTGAGGGAGTGCCGCACTGTCGGAGGGTCAGTGCTGTGGGAGTGCCACACTGTCCGAGAGTCAGTGCTGAGGGAGTGCCGCACTGTCGGAGGGTCAGTGCTGTGGGAGTGCCGCACTGTCGGAGGGTCAGTGCTGTGGGAGTGCCACACTGTCCGAGAGTCAGTGCTGAGGGAGTGCCGCACTGTTGGAGGGTCAGTGCTGTGGGAGTGCCACACTGTCCGAGAGTCAGTGCTGAGGGAGTGCCGCACTGTCGGAGGGTCAGTGCTGTGGGAGTGCCACAATGTCCGAGAGTCAGTGCTGAGGGAGTGCTGCACTGTCGGAGGGTCGGTGCTGAGATATGAGATGGAAACGAAAAGCCTATTGATAGCTCCCCGGTGGAGGTTTATAAACACAGGAGCTCCATTTGAAGAAGAGCAGTGGTATTTTCTCTCTGATCTTGAGGTAATATTTCTCTCTCAGTCAGTATCATTGAACACTATATTATGATTGTCTTACTCTTAATATTAATGTGGCGAGTGTCTTATCACATGTCACAACAGGAACTAAACTTCAAAGGTATTCTGGATACCCAGAGAGTGAAAAAGGCAATGTAAATGAAGGCTTTCTTTTAAGTCAAATAAAATTAATATACTTATCAAAAAGATTAAATTTTTAAGCCAGATGCAACAATGAAAGAGAGTAGTGGGGATTTGGAGACTGAAAACTTCATGAAAGTTCCCTCCTAAAATGTACACAGTCTAACAAGTCACATCTTGTGTGTTTATGTGTTTCTGTGCCCTACAGACACCAGATTCACTCCATCTTTAGATTACTAGCTATTCCTTAACAGTCAACACCATCTACAAGATGCAATGCAGCAACTCACCAAGGCTCCTCACACAGCACCTCCCAAATTCATGACCACTTTCATTGAGAAGGGCGAGAGCAGCAGGTACATGGGAACACCGCCCCCTGTAAGCTTCCCCCCGTCCCCTCACTATCCCATCAGTGTCATTAAACTCCATCCCTAACAGCTTTGAGAGTGTCCCTGCACCACATGGACTGCAGTGGTTGAAGAAGGAGCACACCATCACATTATCCAGGGGAATAAAGGATGGACAATGAATGCAGCCCAGCCAATGATGCCCACCTGCCCTGAACAGATAAAGAATTAGAGAGAGTCCTGCCACCCCACTGAGACAGAAAAGAAAGTCTCATTAATGTCTTAGTTGTTTTCCTGAAGCCAGCAGTCTGCTTCCACTTTGCCTATTTGCACATACACAGTCCCCCTGATGTCATCATTACAATTGCAGAGTGAAACCTGCACACTGTGTACCTGACTGGCACACTCGCGGGATGGAGGCAGTGGGGGGATTGAGTGAGACAGTTAGTAAGCTATAATTGCAGGATTTGCATTGGTAGGAATCATTTGCCAAAACACAGATTTTCTTGATGTTGCGCCTGTTAAAATACATTGCGTTGTTTGATGGTTCGGGTGCTGAGGATTCTTTGGTGCAAGAAGCTAATGGCAGCGTCTCTGATGCCAGAGACTGTGACAGTCTGGCTGGGAAGGGTGACAGCAGACACTGCCTCAAAACATTTGGGGATGAAAGAGGTGCTGAGCTGTTTGGGGTTAATGTTCATACCTTGCTCTTGTTCTCTATAACAGTTCAAGAGGATGCTGAACCGTGAATTGACCCACCTGTCTGAAATGAGCCGCTCAGGGAACCAGGTCTCTGAGTACATATCCAGTACCTTCCTTGGTAAGTGAGAACACAATCCAGAGAAAGACCCCCATTGAAAGGGTCAACTAGGGAGACAGAAGGAGAGAGGAGTCACCCTGGGGAGACAGAGTGAGGAGCCACCCCAGAGAGATAGAGGGAGAAGAGTCACCCCAGGGAGAGAGGAACCACCCCAGGGAGACAGAGAGAGAGGGAGACAGAGAGAGAGGGAGACAGAGGGAGAGAGGGACTTCCTGAGGAGACAGACAGGAAGCTGACACCAAAGGGAGATGAAGACAACAACAGCCTGGGAAACAGGGGAAGATGAGGTTAGGAAGAGAAAGTCAGATAGAAATGGGAGAATGAGGGAAAGGGTTAGAGATGTAATTTCCTAAGAGGAAGGCTTGCTACAATTTCCAGGAGGGATCTGAGGGATGGCTGGACAAGAGCAGTTGCTGAACCTATTCTGTGTTTCTGTATGTGTATATTTTTAAAAGGGCACCTGTAACTTTAAATGCATTGGTATATTTGTTTCTCTGTATATTTGTGTCTATATTTTTGCATGTCCTTATATATTTGTGCCTGCATATTTGTATCTATATTTTTGCATGTCCTTATATATTTGTGCCTGCATATTTGTATCTATATTTTTGCATGTCCTTATATATTTGTGCCTGCATATTTGTATCTATATTTTTGCATGTCCTTATATATTTGTGCCTGCATATTTGTATCTATATTTTTGCATGTCCTTATATATTTGTGCCTGCATATTTGTGGGCAGTCTGGGTACTGCCTTTGTAATTGTGGCACGCGCTGTGTTTGTGTCTGTATTTATGTGGGTGTCTGTGTATTTGGATATTTGTGTGAATCTAGATCTTTCTGCTGGAATGATGACATGATAATTCACCATTACATTTGACTCTGTCCATCTGCCACTTTTTTTGCAGACAAGCAGAATGAAGTGGAGATCCCACCTCCCACCCAGAAAGACCGAGAGAAGAAGAACAAACAGCCCATGTGTCACATCAGTGGAGTGAAGAAACTGACCCACAGCTCAAGCCTCAACCTGAGTAACTCAAGCATCCCCAGGTTTGGAGTAAAGACTCATCAGGAAGAAGCACTAACAAAGGTAACATTGGGTTGTTGGTCCCCAGGGCACAAATACCAGCCAACTGCTCCAGGCTTGAAGTGGAAACTCTGTGAAAACCCCAGGGAATTGTCAAGCTGGCTCTGGGTTTAGCACTTTATGGAGCAGAAGCTTCCAGTTTCCACTTTCTTCCGTCTACACCAAAACACCTCCACCCACCTCCAACCTGCCTGTTTTTAGTAGATCTCAATTAGTGTAGCTGACCTCAGTACTCCAGCTAAACGCATCGCTCAGTGACTTCTTCAGTGTATGGGTGTCAGACAATACCATGGAAGCACATCATTGAAAAGAGCAGTGATGTGCTCAAAGATCCAGTCACGCCTGGAGGGGGAGCATCCAGCAGCCCAGATAATTGAACTGTCTCACTGGGAAGCTCCTGAAAGATAAGAAAACTGTACCCCAGTCACACTCAGCACCTTCAGGAGAGGGGAAACTGTACCCCAGCGAGAGGCTGCACCTTCAGGAGAGGGGGAAGTGTACCCTGGGGAGAGTCAGCATCTTCAGGAGAGGGGGAACTGTACCCTGGGGAGAGTCAGCATCTTCAGGAGAGGGGGAACTGTACCCTGGGGAGAGTCAGCATCTTCAGGAGAGGGGGAACTGCACCCTGGGGAGACTCAGCATCTTCAGGACAGGGGGAACTGTACCCTGGGGAGAGTCAGCACCTTCTGGAGAGAAGGGAACAATACCGGGGGGAGAGTCAGCACCTTCAGGAGAGGGGGAACAATACCGGGGGGAGAGTTAGCACCTTCAGGAGGGGGGGAACTGCACCCCAGTCAGAGTCAACACCTTCAGGAGAGAGGGAACTGTACCCTGGGGAGAGTTAGCACCTTCAGGAGGGGGGGGAACTGTACCCCAGGGAGAGTCAGCACCTTCAGGAGAGGGGGAACTGTACCTGGGGGAGAGTCAGCACCTTCAGGAGAGGGGGAACTGTACCCCGGGGAGAGTCAGTACCTTCAGGAGAGGGGGAACTGTACCCCGGGGAGAGTCAGCACCTTCAGGAGAGGGGGAACTGTACCTGGGGGAGAGTCAGTACCTTCAGGAGAGGGGGAACTGTACCCTGGGGAGAGTCAGTACCTTCAGGAGAGGGGGAACTGTACCCCGGGGAGAGTCAGCACCTTCAGGAGAGGGGGAACTGTACCCCAGGAAGAGTCAGCACCTTCAGGAGAGGGGGAACTGTACCCTGGGGAGAGTCAGCACTTTCAGGAGAGGGGGAACTGTACCCCGGGGAGAGTCAGTACCTTCAGGAGAGGGGGAACTGTACCCCGGGGATAGTCAGCACCTTCAGGAGAGGGGGAACTGTACCTGGGGGAGAGTCAGCACCTTCAGGACAGGGGGAACTGTACCCCAGTCAGAGTCAGCACCTTCAGGAGAGGGGGAACTGTACCCCAGTCAGAGTCAGCACCTTCAGGAGAGGGTGAACAATACCGGGGGGAGAGACAGCACCTTCAAGAGAGGGGAAACTGTACCCTGGGGAGAGTCAGCACCTTCAAGAGAGGGGGAACTGTACCCTGGGGAGAGTCAGCACCTTCAGGAGGGGGAGAACTGTACCCTGGGGAGAGTCAGCAGCATCAGGAAAGGGGGAACTGTACCCTGGGGAGGCTCCGCATCTTCAGGACAGGGGGAACTGTACCCCAGGGAGAGTCAGCACCTTCAGGACAGGGGGAACTGTACCCCGGGGAGACTCAGCACCTTCTGGAGAGGGGGAGCTGTACCCTGGGGAGAGTCAGTACCTTCAGGAGAGAGGGAACCGTATCCTGGGGAGAGTCAGTACCTTCAGGAGAGGGGGAACTGTATCCTGGGGATAGTCAGCACCTTCAGGAGAGGGGGAACTGTACCTGGGGGAGAGTCAGCACCTTCAGGACAGGGGGAACTGTACCCCAGTCAGAGTCAGCACCTTCAGGAGAGGGGGAACTGTACCCCAGTCAGAGTCAGCACCTTCAGGAGAGGGTGAACAATACCGGGGGGAGAGACAGCACCTTCAAGAGAGGGGAAACTGTACCCTGGGGAGAGTCAGCACCTTCAAGAGAGGGGGAACTGTACCCTGGGGAGAGTCAGCACCTTCAGGAGGGGGAGAACTGTACCCTGGGGAGAGTCAGCAGCATCAGGAAAGGGGGAACTGTACCCTGGGGAGGCTCCGCATCTTCAGGACAGGGGGAACTGTACCCCAGGGAGAGTCAGCACCTTCAGGACAGGGGGAACTGTACCCCGGGGAGACTCAGCACCTTCTGGAGAGGGGGAGCTGTACCCTGGGGAGAGTCAGTACCTTCAGGAGAGAGGGAACCGTATCCTGGGGAGAGTCAGTACCTTCAGGAGAGGGGGAACTGTATCCTGGGGAGAGTCAGCATCTTCAGGAGAGGGGGAACCTGTACCCTGGGGAGAGTCAGCACCTTCAGGAGAGGGGAACTGTACCCTGGGGAGAGTCAGCACCTTCAGGAGAGGGGGAACTGTACCCTGGGGAGAGTCAGCACCTTCAGGAGAGGGGGTGCTGTACCCCAGTCACAGTCAGCACCTTCAGAAGTGGGGGAACTGCACCCTGGGGAGAGTCAGCACCTTCAGGAGGGGGAGAACTGTACCCTGGGGAGAGTCAGCAGCATCAGGAAAGGGGGAACTGTACCCTGGGGAGGCTCCGCATCTTCAGGACAGGGGGAACTGTACCCCGTGGAGAGTCCGCACATTCAGGAGAGGGGGAACTGTACCCCTGGGATAGTCAGCACCTTCAGGAGAGGGGGAACTGCACCCTTGGGAGAGTCAGCACCTTCAGGACAGGGGGAACTGTACCCCGGGGAGAGTCCGCACCTTCAGGAGAGGGGGAGCTGTACCCCGGGGAGAGTCAGTTCCTTGAGGAGAGGGGGAACTGTACCCCAGTCAGAGTCAGCACCTTCAGGAGAGAGGGAACTGTACCCTGGGGAGAGTCAGCACCTTCAGGAGAGGGGGGATTGTACCCTGGGGAGAGTCAGCACCTTCAGGAGAGGGGAAGCTGTACCCCGAGTAGCGTCAGCACCTTCAGGAGAGGGAGAACAATACCCTGGGGAGAGTTAGCACCTTCAGGAGAGGGGGAAGTGTACCTTGGGGAGAGTCAGCACATTCAGCAGAGGGGGAACTATACCACCGGCCGGAGTCAGCACCTTCAGGAGAGGGGGAACTGTACCCCTGGGAGAGTCAGCACCTTCAGGAGAGAGGGAACTGTACCCTGGGGAGAGTCAGCACCTTCAAGAGAGGGGGGATTGTACCCTGGGGATAGTCAGCACCTTCTGGACAGGGGGAACTGTACCCTGGGGAGACTCAGCACCTTCAGGAGATGGGAAACTGTACCCCAGGGAGAGTCAGTGCCTTCAGGAGAGAGGGGACTGTAACCTGGGGAGAGTCATCACCTTCAGGAAAGGGGGAACCGCACCCTGGGGAGAGTCAGCACCTTCAGGAGAGGGGGAACTGTAACATGGGGATAGTCAGCACCTTCAGGAGGAGAGAATCTGTACCCTGGGGAGAGTCAGCACCTTCAGGAGAGGGGGAACTGTAACATGGGGATAGTCAGCACCTTCAGGAGGTGAGAATCTGTACCCTGGGGAGAGTCAGCACCTTCAGCAGAGGGGGAACTGTACCCCAGGGAGATTCTGTACCTTCAGGAGAGGGGGAACTGTACCCTGGGGAGAGTCAGCACCTTCAGGAGAGGGGGAACTGTACCCCAGGGAGATTCAGTACCTTCAGGAGAGGGAGAACTGTATCCTGGGGAGAGTCAGCACCTTCAGGAGAGGGGGAACTGTACCCTGGGGAGAGTCAGCACCTTCAGGAGAGGGGGAACTGTACCCTGGGGAGAGTCAGCACCTTCAGGAGAGGGGGCACTGTACCCTGGGGATAGTCAGCACCTTCTGGACAGGGGGAACTGTACCCTGGGGAGACTCAGCACCTTCAGGATAGCGGGAACTGTACCCCAGGGATAGTCAGTACCTTCAGGAGAGGGGGAACTGTACCCCAGTCGGAGTCAGCACCTTCAGGAGAGGGGGAACTGTACCCTGGGGAGAGTCTGCACCCTCAGGAGAGGGCGAACTGTACCCCAGGGAGAGTGAGTACCTTTATGACAGTGGGAACTGTACCCCAGTCAGAGTCTGCACCTTCAGGAGAGGGGGAACTGTACCCTGGGGAGAGTCAGCACCTTCAGGAGAGGGGAAGCTGTACCCCGAGTAGCGTCAGCACCTTCAGGAGAGGGAGAACAATACCCGGGGGAGAGTTAGCACCTTCAGGAGAGGGGGAAGTGTACCTTGGGGAGAGTCAGCACATTCAGCAGAGGGGGAACTGTACCACCGGCCGGAGTCAGCACCTTCAGGAGGGGGGGAACTGTACCCCTGGGAGAGTCAGCACCTTCAGGAGAGGGGGAACTGTACCCTGGGGAGAGTCAGCACCTTCAGAAGAGGGGGAACTGTACCCTGGGGAGGGTCAGCACCTTCAGGAGGGGGGGAACTGTACCCCAGGGAGAGTCAGCACCTTCAGGAGAGGGGGAGCTGTACCCCAATCAGACTCAGCACCTTCAGGAGAGGGGGAACTGTACCCTGGGGAGAATCAGCACCTCCAGGAGAGGGGGAACTGTACCCTGGGGAGAGTCAGCACCTTCAGGAGAGGGGGTACTGTACCCTGGGGAGAGTCAGCCCCTTCAGGAGAGGGGAAGCTGTACCCCAGGGAGAGTCCGCACCTTCAGGAGAGGGGGCATTGTACCCTGGGAAGACTAAGCACCTTCAGGGGAGGGGAAACTGTACCCTGGGGAGAGTGAGCACCTTCTGGAGAGGGGGAACTGTACCCCGGGGATAGTCAGCACCTTCAGGAGAGGGGGAACTGCACCCTGGGGAGAGTCAGCACCTTCAGGACAGGGGGAACTGTACCCCGGGGAGAGTCCGCACCTTCAGGAGAGGGGGAGCTGTACCCCGGGGATAGTCAGCACCTTCAGGAGAGGGGGCACTGTACCCCAGTCAGAGTCAGCACCTTCAGGAGAGAGGGGATTGTATCCTGGGGAGAGTCAGCACCTTCAGGAGAGGGGGAACTGTACCCTGGGGAGAGTCAGCACCTTCAGGAGAGGGGGGATTGTACCCTGGGGATAGTCAGCACCTTCTGGACAGGGGTAACTGTACCCTGGGGAGACTCAGCACCTTCAGGAGATGGGAAACTGTACCCCAGGGAGAGTCAGTGCCTTCAGGAGAGAGGGGACTGTAACCTGGGGAGAGTCATCACCTTCAGGAAAGGGGGAACTGCACCCTGGGGAGATTTAGCATCTTCAGGAGAGGGGGAACTGTAACATGGGGATAGTCAGCACCTTCAGGAGGAGAGAATCTGTACCCTGGGGAGAGTCAGCACCTTCAGGAGAGGGGGAACTGTACCCCAGGGGAGAGTCAGCACCTTCAGGAGAGGGGGAACTGTACCCCAGGGAGATTCAGTACCTTCAGGAGAGGGGGAACTGTACCCTGGGGAGAGTCAGCACCTCCAGGAGAGGGGGAGCTGTACCCCAATCAGACTCAGCACCTTCAGGAGAGGGGAACTGTACCCTGGGGAGAGTCAGCACCTTCTGGAGAGGGGGAACTGTACCCGGGGGAGAGTCAGCACCTTCAGGAGAGGGGAAACTGTTCCCCAGTCAGAGTCTGCACCTTCAGGAGAGGGGGGTACTGTATCCTGGGGAGAGTCTGCACCCTCAGGAGAGGGGGAACTGTACCCCAGGGAGAGTGAGTACCTTTATGACAGTGGGAACTGTACCCAGTCAGAGTCTGCACCTTCAGGAGAGGGGGAACTGTACCCTGGGGAGAGTCAGCACCTTCAGGAGAGGGGAAGCTGTACCCCGAGTAGCGTCAGCACCTTCAGGAGAGGGAGAACAATACCCGGGGGAGAGTTAGCACCTTCAGGAGAGGGGGAAGTGTACCTTGGGGAGAGTCAGCACATTCAGCAGAGGGGGAACTGTACCCCAGTCAGAGTCAGCACCTTCAGGAGAGGGGGAACTGTACCCCTGGGAGAGTCAGCACCTTCAGGAGAGAGGGAACTGTACCCTGGGGAGAGTGAGCACCTTCTGGAGAGGGGGAACTGTACCCCGGGGATAGTCAGCACCTTCAGGAGAGGGGGAACTGTACCCTGGGGAGAGTCAGCACCTTCAGGAGAGGGGAAGCTGTACCCCGAGTAGCGTCAGCACCTTCAGGAGAGGGAGAACAATACCCGGGGGAGAGTTAGCACCTTCAGGAGAGGGGGAAGTGTACCTTGGGGAGAATCAGCACATTCAGCAGAGGGGGAACTGTACCCCTGGGAGAGTCAGCACCTTCAGGAGAGAGGGAACTGTACCCTGGGGAGAGTCAGCACCTTCAGGAGAGGGGGGATTGTACCCTGGGGATAGTCAGCACCTTCTGGACAGGGGGAACTGTACCCTGGGGAGACTCAGCACCTTCAGGAGATGGGAAACTGTACCCCAGGGAGAGTCAGTGCCTTCAGGAGAGAGGGGACTGTAATCTGGGGAGAGTCATCACCTTCAGGAAAGGGGGAACCGCACCCTGGGGAGAGTCAGCACCTTCAGGAGAGGGGGAACTGTAACATGGGGATAGTCAGCACCTTCAGGAGGTGAGAATCTGTACCCTGGGGAGAGTCAGCACCTTCAGCAGAGGGGGAACTGTACCCCAGGGAGATTCAGTACCTTCAGGAGAGGGGGAACTGTACCCTGGGGAGAGTCAGCACCTTCAGGAGAGGGGGAACTGTACCCCAGGGAGATTCAGTACCTTCAGGAGAGGGAGAACTGTACCCTGGGGAGAGTCAGCACCTTCAGGAGAGGGGGAACTGTACCCTGGGGAGAGTCAGCACCTTCAGGAGAGGGGGAACTGTACCCTGGGGAGAGTCAGCACCTTCAGGAGAGGGGGCACTGTACCCTGGGGATAGTCAGCACCTTCTGGACAGGGGGAACTGTACCCTGGGGAGACTCAGCACCTTCAGGATAGCGGGAACTGTACCCCAGGGATAGTCAGTACCTTCAGGAGAGGGGGAACTGTACCCCAGTCGGAGTCAGCACCTTCAGGAGAGGGGGAACTGTACCCTGGGGAGAGTCAGCATCTTCAAGTGAGGGGGAACTGTATCCCAGTCGGAGTCAGCACCTTCAGGAGAGGGCGAACTGTACCCCAGGGAGAGTGAGTACCTTTATGACAGTGGGAACTGTACCCCAGTCAGAGTCTGCACCTTCAGGAGAGGGGGAACTGTACCCTGGGGAGAGTCAGCACCTTCAGGAGAGGGGAAGCTGTACCCCGAGTAGCGTCAGCATCTTCAGGAGAGGGAGAACAATACCCGGGGGAGAGTTAGCACCTTCAGGAGAGGGGGAACTGTACCCTGGGGAGAGTCAGCACCTTCAGGAGAGGGGGTACTGTACCCTGGGGAGAGTCAGCCCCTTCAGGAGAGGGGGAACTGTACCACCGGCCGGAGTCAGCACCTTCAGGAGGGGGGGAACTGTACCCCTGGGAGAGTCAGCACCTTCAGGAGAGGGGGAACTGTACCCTGGGGAGAGTCAGCACCTTCAGGAGAGGGGGAACTGTACCCTGGGGAGAGTCAGCACCTTCAGGAGGGGGGGAACTGTACCCCAGGGAGAGTCAGCACCTTCAGGAGAGGGGGAGCTGTACCCCAATCAGACTCAGCACCTTCAGGAGAGGGGGAACTGTACCCTGGGGAGAATCAGCACCTCCAGGAGAGGGGGAACTGTACCCTGGGAGAGTCAGCACCTTCAGGAGAGGGGGTACTGTACCCTGGGGAGAGTCAGCCCCTTCAGGAGAGGGGAAGCTGTACCCCAGGGAGAGTCCGCACCTTCAGGAGAGGGGGCATTGTACCCTGGGGAGACTAAGCACCTTCAGGGGAGGGGAAACTGTACCCTGGGGAGAGTGAGCACCTTCTGGAGAGGGGGAACTGTACCCCGGGGATAGTCAGCACCTTCAGGAGAGGGGGAACTGCACCCTGGGGAGAGTCAGCACCTTCAGGACAGGGGGAACTGTACCCCGGGGATAGTCAGCACCTTCAGGAGAGGGGGCACTCTACCCCAGTCAGAGTCAGCACCTTCAGGAGAGAGGGGATTGTATCCTGGGGAGAGTCAGCACCTTCAGGAGAGGGAGAACAATACCCGGGGGAGAGTCAGCACCTTCAGGAGAGGGGGAACTGTACCCTGGGGAGAGTCAGCACCTTCAGGAGAGGGGGGATTGTACCCTGGGGATAGTCAGCACCTTCTGGACAGGGGTAACTGTACCCTGGGGAGACTCAGCACCTTCAGGAGATGGGAAACTGTACCCCAGGGAGAGTCAGTGCCTTCAGGAGAGAGGGGACTGTAACCTGGGGAGAGTCATCACCTTCAGGAAAGGGGGAACTGCACCCTGGGGAGATTTAGCATCTTCAGGAGAGGGGGAACTGTAACATGGGGATAGTCAGCACCTTCAGGAGGAGAGAATCTGTACCCTGGGGAGAGTCAGCACCTTCAGGAGAGGGGGAACTGTACCCCAGGGAGATTCAGTACCTTCAGGAGAGGGGGAACTGTACCCAGGGGAGAGTCAGCACCTTCAGGAGAGGGGGAACTGTACCCCAGGGAGATTCAGTACCTTCAGGAGAGGGGGAACTGTACCCTGGGGAGAGTCAGCACCTCCAGGAGAGGGGGAGCTGTACCCCAATCAGACTCAGCACCTTCAGGAGAGGGGAACTGTACCCTGGGGAGAGTCAGCACCTTCTGGAGAGGGGGAACTGTACCCGGGGGAGAGTCAGCACCTTCAGGAGAGGGGAAACTGTTCCCCAGTCAGAGTCTGCACCTTCAGGAGAGGGGGGTACTGTATCCTGGGGAGAGTCTGCACCCTCAGGAGAGGGGGAACTGTACCCCAGGGAGAGTGAGTACCTTTATGACAGTGGGAACTGTACCCAGTCAGAGTCTGCACCTTCAGGAGAGGGGGAACTGTACCCTGGGGAGAGTCAGCACCTTCTGGAGAGGGGGAACTGTACCCCTGGGAGAGTCAGCACCTTCAGGAGAGGGGGAACTGTACCCTGGGGAGAGTCAGCACCTTCAGGAGAGGGGAAGCTGTACCCCGAGTAGCGTCAGCACCTTCAGGAGAGGGAGAACAATACCCGGGGGAGAGTTAGCACCTTCAGGAGAGGGGGAAGTGTACCTTGGGGAGAGTCAGCACATTCAGCAGAGGGGGAACTGTACCCCAGTCAGAGTCAGCACCTTCAGGAGAGGGGGAACTGTACCCCTGGGAGAGTCAGCACCTTCAGGAGAGAGGGAACTGTACCCTGGGGAGAGTGAGCACCTTCTGGAGAGGGGGAACTGTACCCCAGTCAGAGTCTGCACCTTCAGGAGAGGGGGAACTGTACCCTGGGGAGAGTCAGCACCTTCAGGAGAGGGGAAGCTGTACCCCGAGTAGCGTCAGCATCTTCAGGAGAGGGAGAACAATACCCGGGGGAGAGTTAGCACCTTCAGGAGAGGGGGAACTGTACCCTGGGGAGAGTCAGCACCTTCAGGAGAGGGGGTACTGTACCCTGGGGAGAGTCAGCCCCTTCAGGAGAGGGGGAACTGTACCACCGGCCGGAGTCAGCACCTTCAGGAGGGGGGGAACTGTACCCCTGGGAGAGTCAGCACCTTCAGGAGAGGGGGAACTGTACCCTGGGGAGAGTCAGCACCTTCAGGAGAGGGGGAACTGTACCCTGGGGAGAGTCAGCACCTTCAGGAGGGGGGGAACTGTACCCCAGGGAGAGTCAGCACCTTCAGGAGAGGGGGAGCTGTACCCCAATCAGACTCAGCACCTTCAGGAGAGGGGGAACTGTACCCTGGGGAGAATCAGCACCTCCAGGAGAGGGGGAACTGTACCCTGGGAGAGTCAGCACCTTCAGGAGAGGGGGTACTGTACCCTGGGGAGAGTCAGCCCCTTCAGGAGAGGGGAAGCTGTACCCCAGGGAGAGTCCGCACCTTCAGGAGAGGGGGCATTGTACCCTGGGGAGACTAAGCACCTTCAGGGGAGGGGAAACTGTACCCTGGGGAGAGTGAGCACCTTCTGGAGAGGGGGAACTGTACCCCGGGGATAGTCAGCACCTTCAGGAGAGGGGGAACTGCACCCTGGGGAGAGTCAGCACCTTCAGGACAGGGGGAACTGTACCCCGGGGATAGTCAGCACCTTCAGGAGAGGGGGCACTCTACCCCAGTCAGAGTCAGCACCTTCAGGAGAGAGGGGATTGTATCCTGGGGAGAGTCAGCACCTTCAGGAGAGGGAGAACAATACCCGGGGGAGAGTCAGCACCTTCAGGAGAGGGGGAACTGTACCCTGGGGAGAGTCAGCACCTTCAGGAGAGGGGGGATTGTACCCTGGGGATAGTCAGCACCTTCTGGACAGGGGTAACTGTACCCTGGGGAGACTCAGCACCTTCAGGAGATGGGAAACTGTACCCCAGGGAGAGTCAGTGCCTTCAGGAGAGAGGGGACTGTAACCTGGGGAGAGTCATCACCTTCAGGAAAGGGGGAACTGCACCCTGGGGAGATTTAGCATCTTCAGGAGAGGGGGAACTGTAACATGGGGATAGTCAGCACCTTCAGGAGGAGAGAATCTGTACCCTGGGGAGAGTCAGCACCTTCAGGAGAGGGGGAACTGTACCCCAGGGAGATTCAGTACCTTCAGGAGAGGGGGAACTGTACCCAGGGGAGAGTCAGCACCTTCAGGAGAGGGGGAACTGTACCCCAGGGAGATTCAGTACCTTCAGGAGAGGGGGAACTGTACCCTGGGGAGAGTCAGCACCTCCAGGAGAGGGGGAGCTGTACCCCAATCAGACTCAGCACCTTCAGGAGAGGGGAACTGTACCCTGGGGAGAGTCAGCACCTTCTGGAGAGGGGGAACTGTACCCGGGGGAGAGTCAGCACCTTCAGGAGAGGGGAAACTGTTCCCCAGTCAGAGTCTGCACCTTCAGGAGAGGGGGGTACTGTATCCTGGGGAGAGTCTGCACCCTCAGGAGAGGGGGAACTGTACCCCAGGGAGAGTGAGTACCTTTATGACAGTGGGAACTGTACCCAGTCAGAGTCTGCACCTTCAGGAGAGGGGGAACTGTACCCTGGGGAGAGTCAGCACCTTCTGGAGAGGGGGAACTGTACCCCTGGGAGAGTCAGCACCTTCAGGAGAGGGGGAACTGTACCCTGGGGAGAGTCAGCACCTTCAGGAGAGGGGAAGCTGTACCCCGAGTAGCGTCAGCACCTTCAGGAGAGGGAGAACAATACCCGGGGGAGAGTTAGCACCTTCAGGAGAGGGGGAAGTGTACCTTGGGGAGAGTCAGCACATTCAGCAGAGGGGGAACTGTACCCCAGTCAGAGTCAGCACCTTCAGGAGAGGGGGAACTGTACCCCTGGGAGAGTCAGCACCTTCAGGAGAGAGGGAACTGTACCCTGGGGAGAGTGAGCACCTTCTGGAGAGGGGGAACTCTACCCCGGGGATAGTCAGCACCTTCAGGAGAGGGGGAACTGTACCCTGGGGAGAGTCAGCACCTTCAGGAGAGGGGAAGCTGTACCCCGAGTAGCGTCAGCACCTTCAGGAGAGGGAGAACAATACCCGGGGGAGAGTTAGCACCTTCAGGAGAGGGGGTACTGTACCCTGGGGAGAGTCAGCCCCTTCAGGAGAGGGGGAACTGTACCACCGGCCGGAGTCAGCACCTTCAGGAGGGGGGGAACTGTACCCCTGGGAGAGTCAGCACCTTCAGGAGAGGGGGAACTGTACCCTGGGGAGAGTCAGCACCTTCAGGAGAGGGGGAACTGTACCCTGGGGAGAGTCAGCACCTTCAGGAGGGGGGGAACTGTACCCCAGGGAGAGTCAGCACCTTCAGGAGAGGGGGAGCTGTACCCCAATCAGACTCAGCACCTTCAGGAGAGGGGGTACTGTACCCTGGGGAGAATCAGCACCTCCAGGAGAGGGGGAACTGTACCCTGGGAGAGTCAGCACCTTCAGGAGAGGGGGTACTGTACCCTGGGGAGAGTCAGCCCCTTCAGGAGAGGGGGCATTGTACCCTGGGGAGAGTCAGCACCTTCAGGAGAGGGGGAGCTGTACCCCGGGGATAGTCAGCACCTTCAGGAGAGGGGGCACTGTACCCCAGTCAGAGTCAGCACCTTCAGGAGAGAGGGGATTGTATCCTGGGGAGAGTCAGCACCTTCAGGAGAGAGGGGATTGTATCCTGGGGAGAGTCAGCACCTTCAGGAGAGGGGGAACTGTACCCTGGGGAGAGTCAGCACTTTCAGGAGAGGGGGGATTGTACCCTGGGGATAGTCAGCTCCTTCTGGACAGGGGTAACTGTACCCTGGGGAGAGTCAGCACCTTCAGGAGAGGGGGAACTGTACCCCAGGGAGATTCAGTACCTTCAGGAGAGGGGGAACTGTACCCTGGGGAGAGTCAGCACCTCCAGGAGAGGGGGAGCTGTACCCCAATCAGACTCAGCACCTTCAGGAGAGGGGAACTGTACCCTGGGGAGAGTCAGCACCTTCTGGAGAGGGGGAACTGTACCCGGGGGAGAGTCAGCACCTTCAGGAGAGGGGAAACTGTTCCCCAGTCAGAGTCTGCACCTTCAGGAGAGGGGGGTACTGTATCCTGGGGAGAGTCTGCACCCTCAGGAGAGGGGGAACTGTACCCCAGGGAGAGTGAGTACCTTTATGACATTGGGAACTGTACCCAGTCAGAGTCTGCACCTTCAGGAGAGGGGGAACTGTACCCTGGGGAGAGTCAGCACCTTCAGGAGAGGGGAAGCTGTACCCCGAGTAGCGTCAGCACCTTCAGGAGAGGGAGAACAATACCCGGGGGAGAGTTAGCACCTTCAGGAGAGGGGGAAGTGTACCTTGGGGAGAGTCAGCACATTCAGCAGAGGGGGAACTGTACCCCAGTCAGAGTCAGCACCTTCAGGAGAGGGGGAACTGTACCCCTGGGAGAGTCAGCACCTTCAGGAGAGGGGGAACTGTACCCCTGGGAGAGTCAGCACCTTCAGGAGAGGGGGTACTGTACCCTGGGGAGAGTCAGCACCTTCAGGAGAGGGGAAGCTGTACCCCGAGTAGCGTCAGCACCTTCAGGAGAGGGGAAACTGTACCCCTGGGAGAGTCCGCACCTTCAGGAGAGGGGGAACTGTACCCCAGGGATAGTCAGTACCTTCAGGAGAGGGGAAACTGTTCCCCAGTCAGAGTCTGCACCTTCAGGAGAGGGGGAACTGTACCCTGGGGAGAGACAGCACCTTCAGGAGGGGGGGAACTGCACCTCAGGGAGAGTCAGCACCTTCAGGAGAGGGGGAGCTGTACCCCAATGAGACTCAGCACCTTCAGGAGAGGGGGAACTGTACCCTGGGGAGAGTCAGCACCTCCAGGAGAGGGGGAACTGTACCCTGGGAGAGTCAGCACCTTCAGGAGAGGGGGTACTGTACCCGGGGGAGAGTTAGCACCTTCAGGAGAGGGGGAACTGTACCCTGGGGAGACTCAGCACCTTCAGGAGAGGGGAAACTGTACCCCAGGGAGAGTCCGCACCTTCAGGAGAGGGGGCATTGTACCCTGGGGAGACTCAGCACCTTCAGGGGAGGGGAAACTGTACCCTGGGGAGAGTGAGCACCTTCTGGAGAGGGGGAACTGTACCCTGGGGAGAATCAGCACCTCCAGGAGAGGGGGAACTGTACCCTGGGGAGAGTCAGCACCTTCAGGAGAGGGGGAACTGTACCCCTGGGAGAGTCAGCACCTTCAGGAGAGGGGAACTGTACCCTGGGGAGAGTCAGCACCTTCAGGAGAGGGGGAACTGTACCCTGGGGAGAGACAGCACCTTCAGGAGGGGGGGAACTGCACCTCAGGGAGAGTCAGCACCTTCAGGAGAGGGGGAGCTGTACCCCAATCAGACTCAGCACCTTCAGGAGAGGGGGTACTGTACCCTGGGGAGAGTCAGCACCTCCAGGAGAGGGGGAACTGTACCCTGGGAGAGTCAGCACCTTCAGGAGAGGGGGTACTGTACCCTGGGGAGAGTCAGCCCCTTCAGGAGAGGGGAAGCTGTACCCCGAGTAGCGTCAGCACCTTCAGGAGAGGGAGAACAATACCCGGGGAAGAGTTAGCACCTTCAGGAGAGGGGGAACTGTACCCTGGGGAGACTCAGCACCTTCAGGAGAGGGGAAACTGTACCCCAGGGAGAGTCCGCACCTTCAGGAGAGGGGGCATTGTACCCTGGGGAGACTCAGCACCTTCAGGGGAGGGGAAACTGTACCCTGGGGAGAGTGAGCACCTTCTGGAGAGGGGGAACTGTACCCTGGGGAGAATCAGCACCTCCAGGAGAGGGGGAACTGTACCCTGGGGAGAGTCAGCACCTTCAGGAGAGGGGGAACTGTACCCCTGGGAGAGTCAGCACCTTCAGGAGAGGGGAACTGTACCCTGGGGAGAGTCAGCACCTTCAGGAGAGGGGGAACTGTACCCTGGGGAGAGACAGCACCTTCAGGAGGGGGGGAACTGCACCTCAGGGAGAGTCAGCACCTTCAGGAGAGGGGAAACTGTACCCCAGGGAGAGTCCGCACCTTCAGGAGAGGGGGCATTGTACCCTGGGGAGACTCAGCACCTTCAGGGGAGGGGAAACTGTACCCTGGGGAGAGTGAGCACCTTCTGGAGAGGGGGAACTGTACCCTGGGGAGAATCAGCACCTCCAGGAGAGGGGGAACTGTACCCTGGGGAGAGTCAGCACCTTCAGGAGAGGGGGAACTGTACCCCTGGGAGAGTCAGCACCTTCAGGAGAGGGGAACTGTACCCTGGGGAGAGTCAGCACCTCCAGGAGAGGGGGAACTGTACCCTGGGAGAGTCAGCACCTTCAGGAGAGGGGGTACTGTACCCTGGGGAGAGTCAGCCCCTTCAGGAGAGGGGAAGCTGTACCCCGAGTAGCGTCAGCACCTTCAGGAGAGGGAGAACAATACCCGGGGGAGAGTCAGCACCTTCAGGAGAGGGGGAACTGTACCCTGGGGAGAGTCAGCACCTTCAGGAGAGGGGGGATTGTACCCTGGGGATAGTCAGCACCTTCTGGACAGGGGTAACTGTACCCTGGGGAGACTCAGCACCTTCAGGAGATGGGAAACTGTACCCCAGGGAGAGTCAGTGCCTTCAGGAGAGAGGGGACTGTAACCTGGGGAGAGTCATCACCTTCAGGAAAGGGGGAACTGCACCCTGGGGAGATTTAGCATCTTCAGGAGAGGGGGAACTGTAACATGGGGATAGTCAGCACCTTCAGGAGGAGAGAATCTGTACCCTGGGGAGAGTCAGCACCTTCAGGAGAGGGGGAACTGTACCCCAGGGAGATTCAGTACCTTCAGGAGAGGGGGAACTGTACCCAGGGGAGAGTCAGCACCTTCAGGAGAGGGGGAACTGTACCCCAGGGAGATTCAGTACCTTCAGGAGAGGGGGAACTGTACCCTGGGGAGAGTCAGCACCTCCAGGAGAGGGGGAGCTGTACCCCAATCAGACTCAGCACCTTCAGGAGAGGGGAACTGTACCCTGGGGAGAGTCAGCACCTTCTGGAGAGGGGGAACTGTACCCGGGGGAGAGTCAGCACCTTCAGGAGAGGGGAAACTGTTCCCCAGTCAGAGTCTGCACCTTCAGGAGAGGGGGGTACTGTATCCTGGGGAGAGTCTGCACCCTCAGGAGAGGGGGAACTGTACCCCAGGGAGAGTGAGTACCTTTATGACAGTGGGAACTGTACCCAGTCAGAGTCTGCACCTTCAGGAGAGGGGGAACTGTACCCTGGGGAGAGTCAGCACCTTCTGGAGAGGGGGAACTGTACCCCGAGTAGCGTCAGCACCTTCAGGAGAGGGAGAACAATACCCGGGGGAGAGTTAGCACCTTCAGGAGAGGGGGAAGTGTACCTTGGGGAGAGTCAGCACATTCAGCAGAGGGGGTACTGTACCACCGGCCGGAGTCAGCACCTTCAGGAGAGGGGGAACTGTACCCCTGGGAGAGTCAGCACCTTCAGGAGAGGGGGTACTGTACCCTGGGGAGAGTCAGCACCTTCAGGAGAGGGGAAGCTGTACCCCGAGTAGCGTCAGCACCTTCAGGAGAGGGAGAACAATACCCGGGGGAGAGTTAGCACCTTCAGGAGAGGGGGGACTGTACCCTGGGAGACTCAGCACCTTCAGGAGAGGGGGGACTGTACCCGGGGGAGAGTCAGCACCTTCAGGAGAGGGGAAGCTGTACCCCAGGGAGAGTCCGCACCTTCAGGAGAGGGGGCATTGTACCCTGGGGAGACTAAGCACCTTCAGGGGAGGGGAAACTGTACCCTGGGGAGAGTGAGCACCTTCTGGAGAGGGGGAACTGTACCCCGGGGATAGTCAGCACCTTCAGGAGAGGGGGAACTGCACCCTGGGGAGAGTCAGCACCTTCAGGACAGGGGGAACTGTACCCCGGGGAGAGTCCGCACCTTCAGGAGAGGGGGAGCTGTACCCCGGGGATAGTCAGCACCTTCAGGAGAGGGGGCACTCTACCCCAGTCAGAGTCAGCACCTTCAGGAGAGAGGGGATTGTATCCTGGGGAGAGTCAGCACCTTCAGGAGAGGGGGAACTGTACCCTGGGGAGAGTCAGCACTTTCAGGAGAGGGGGGATTGTACCCTGGGGATAGTCAGCACCTTCTGGACAGGGGTAACTGTACCCTGGGGAGACTCAGCACCTTCAGGAGATGGGAAACTGTACCCCAGGGAGAGTCAGTGCCTTCAGGAGAGAGGGGACTGTAACCTGGGGAGAGTCATCACCTTCAGGAAAGGGGGAACTGCACCCTGGGGAGATTTAGCATCTTCAGGAGAGGGGGAACTGTAACATGGGGATAGTCAGCACCTTCAGGAGGAGAGAATCTGTACCCTGGGGAGAGTCAGCACCTTCAGGAGAGGGGGAACTGTACCCCAGGGAGATTCAGTACCTTCAGGAGAGGGGGAACTGTACCCAGGGGAGAGTCAGCACCTTCAGGAGAGGGGGAACTGTACCCCAGGGAGATTCAGTACCTTCAGGAGAGGGGGAACTGTACCCTGGGGAGAGTCAGCACCTCCAGGAGAGGGGGAGCTGTACCCCAATCAGACTCAGCACCTTCAGGAGAGGGGAACTGTACCCTGGGGAGAGTCAGCACCTTCTGGAGAGGGGGAACTGTACCCGGGGGAGAGTCAGCACCTTCAGGAGAGGGGAAACTGTTCCCCAGTCAGAGTCTGCACCTTCAGGAGAGGGGGGTACTGTATCCTGGGGAGAGTCTGCACCCTCAGGAGAGGGGGAACTGTACCCCAGGGAGAGTGAGTACCTTTATGACAGTGGGAACTGTACCCAGTCAGAGTCTGCACCTTCAGGAGAGGGGGAACTGTACCCTGGGGAGAGTCAGCACCTTCAGGAGAGGGGAAGCTGTACCCCGAGTAGCGTCAGCACCTTCAGGAGAGGGAGAACAATACCCGGGGGAGAGTTAGCACCTTCAGGAGAGGGGGAAGTGTACCTTGGGGAGAGTCAGCACATTCAGCAGAGGGGGAACTGTACCCCAGTCAGAGTCAGCACCTTCAGGAGAGGGGGAACTGTACCCCTGGGAGAGTCAGCACCTTCAGGAGAGAGGGAACTGTACCCTGGGGAGAGTGAGCACCTTCTGGAGAGGGGGAACTCTACCCCGGGGATAGTCAGCACCTTCAGGAGAGGGGGAACTGTACCCTGGGGAGAGTCAGCACCTTCAGGAGAGGGGAAGCTGTACCCCGAGTAGCGTCAGCACCTTCAGGAGAGGGAGAACAATACCCGGGGGAGAGTTAGCACCTTCAGGAGAGGGGGTACTGTACCCTGGGGAGAGTCAGCCCCTTCAGGAGAGGGGGAACTGTACCACCGGCCGGAGTCAGCACCTTCAGGAGGGGGGGAACTGTACCCCTGGGAGAGTCAGCACCTTCAGGAGAGGGGGAACTGTACCCTGGGGAGAGTCAGCACCTTCAGGAGAGGGGGAACTGTACCCTGGGGAGAGTCAGCACCTTCAGGAGGGGGGGAACTGTACCCCAGGGAGAGTCAGCACCTTCAGGAGAGGGGGAGCTGTACCCCAATCAGACTCAGCACCTTCAGGAGAGGGGGTACTGTACCCTGGGGAGAATCAGCACCTCCAGGAGAGGGGGAACTGTACCCTGGGAGAGTCAGCACCTTCAGGAGAGGGGGTACTGTACCCTGGGGAGAGTCAGCCCCTTCAGGAGAGGGGGCATTGTACCCTGGGGAGAGTCAGCACCTTCAGGACAGGGGGAACTGTACCCCGGGGAGAGTCCGCACCTTCAGGAGAGGGGGAGCTGTACCCCGGGGATAGTCAGCACCTTCAGGAGAGGGGGCACTGTACCCCAGTCAGAGTCAGCACCTTCAGGAGAGAGGGGATTGTATCCTGGGGAGAGTCAGCACCTTCAGGAGAGAGGGGATTGTATCCTGGGGAGAGTCAGCACCTTCAGGAGAGGGGGAACTGTACCCTGGGGAGAGTGAGCACCTTCTGGAGAGGGGGAACTGTACCCCGGGGATAGTCAGCACCTTCAGGAGAGGGGGAACTGCACCCTGGGGAGAGTCAGCACCTTCAGGACAGGGGGAACTGTACCCCGGGGAGAGTCCGCACCTTCAGGAGAGGGGGAGCTGTACCCCGGGGATAGTCAGCACCTTCAGGAGAGGGGGCACTGTACCCCAGTCAGAGTCAGCACCTTCAGGAGAGAGGGGATTGTATCCTGGGGAGAGTCAGCACCTTCAGGAGAGAGGGGATTGTATCCTGGGGAGAGTCAGCACCTTCAGGAGAGGGGGAACTGTACCCTGGGGAGAGTCAGCACTTTCAGGAGAGGGGGGATTGTACCCTGGGGATAGTCAGCACCTTCTGGACAGGGGTAACTGTACCCTGGGGAGACTCAGCACCTTCAGGAGATGGGAAACTGTACCCCAGAGAGAGTCAGTGCCTTCAGGAGAGAGGGGACTGTAACCTGGGGAGAGTCATCACCTTCAGGAAAGGGGGAACTGCACCCTGGGGAGATTTAGCATCTTCAGGAGAGGGGGAACTGTAACATGGGGATAGTCAGCACCTTCAGGAGGAGAGAATCTGTACCCTGGGGAGAGTCAGCACCTTCAGGAGAGGGGGAACTGTACCCCAGGGAGATTCAGTACCTTCAGGAGAGGGGGAACTGTACCCAGGGGAGAGTCAGCACCTTCAGGAGAGGGGGAACTGTACCCCAGGGAGATTCAGTACCTTCAGGAGAGGGGGAACTGTACCCTGGGGAGAGTCAGCACCTCCAGGAGAGGGGGAGCTGTACCCCAATCAGACTCAGCACCTTCAGGAGAGGGGAACTGTACCCTGGGGAGAGTCAGCACCTTCAGGAGAGGGGGAACTGTACCCTGGGGAGAGTCAGCACCTCCAGGAGAGGGGGAGCTGTACCCCAATCAGACTCAGCACCTTCAGGAGAGGGGAACTGTACCCCGGGGATAGTCAGCACCTTCAGGAGAGGGGGAACTGTACCCTGGGGAGAGTCAGCACCTTCAGGAGAGGGGAAGCTGTACCCCGAGTAGCGTCAGCACCTTCAGGAGAGGGAGAACAATACCCGGGGGAGAGTTAGCACCTTCAGGAGAGGGGGAAGTGTACCTTGGGGAGATTCAGCACATTCAGCAGAGGGGGAACTGTACCCCAGTCAGAGTCAGCACCTTCAGGAGAGGGGGAACTGTACCCCTGGGAGAGTCAGCACCTTCAGGAGAGGGGGAACTGTACCACCGGCCGGAGTCAGCACCTTCAGGAGAGGGGGAACTGTACCCCTGGGAGAGTCAGCACCTTCAGGAGAGGGGGAACTGTACCCCTGGGAGAGTCAGCACATTCAGGAGAGGGGAAACTGTACCCCAGGGATAGTCAGTACCTTCAGGAGAGGGGAAACTGTTCCCCAGTCAGAGTCTGCACCTTCAGGAGAGGGGGAACTGTACCCTGGGGAGAGACAGCACCTTCAGGAGGGGGGGAACTGCACCTCAGGGAGAGTCAGCACCTTCAGGAGAGGGGGAGCTGTACCCCAATGAGACTCAGCACCTTCAGGAGAGGGGGAACTGTACCCTGGGGAGAGTCAGCACCTCCAGGAGAGGGGGAACTGTACCCTGGGAGAGTCAGCACCTTCAGGAGAGGGGGTACTGTACCCTGGGGAGAGTCAGCCCCTTCAGGAGAGGGGAAGCTGTACCCCGAGTAGCGTCAGCACCTTCAGGAGAGGGAGAACAATACCCGGGAGAGAGTTAGCACCTTCAGGAGAGGGGGAACTGTACCCTGGGGAGACTCAGCACCTTCAGGAGAGGGGAAACTGTACCCCAGGGAGAGTCCGCACCTTCAGGAGAGGGGGCATTGTACCCTGGGGAGACTCAGCACCTTCAGGGGAGGGGAAACTGTACCCTGGGGAGAGTGAGCACCTTCTGGAGAGGGGGAACTGTACCCTGGGGAGAATCAGCACCTCCAGGAGAGGGGGAACTGTACCCTGGGGAGAGTCAGCACCTTCAGGAGAGGGGGAACTGTACCCCTGGGAGAGTCAGCACCTTCAGGAGAGGGGAACTGTACCCTGGGGAGAGTCAGCACCTTCAGGAGAGGGGGAACTGTACCCTGGGGAGAGACAGCACCTTCAGGAGGGGGGGAACTGCACCTCAGGGAGAGTCAGCACCTTCAGGAGAGGGGGAGCTGTACCCCAATCAGACTCAGCACCTTCAGGAGAGGGGGAACTGTACCCTGGGGAGAGTCAGCACCTCCAGGAGACGGGGAACTGTACCCTGGGAGAGTCAGCACCTTCAGGAGAGGGGGTACTGTACCCTGGGGTGAGTCAGCCCCTTCAGGAGAGGGGAAGCTGTACCCCGAGTAGCGTCAGCACCTTCAGGAGAGGGAGAACAATACCCGGGGGAGAGTTAGCACCTTCAGGAGAGGGGGAACTGTACCCTGGGGAGACTCAGCACCTTCAGGAGAGGGGAAACTGTACCCCAGGGAGAGTCCGCACCTTCAGGAGAGGGGGCATTGTACCCTGGGGAGACTCAGCACCTTCAGGGGAGGGGAAACTGTACCCTGGGGAGAGTGAGCACCTTCTGGAGAGGGGGAACTGTACCCTGGGGAGAATCAGCACCTCCAGGAGAGGGGGAACTGTACCCTGGGGAGAGTCAGCACCTTCAGGAGAGGGGGAACTGTACCCCTGGGAGAGTCAGCACCTTCAGGAGAGGGGAACTGTACCCTGGGGAGAGTCAGCACCTTCAGGAGAGGGGGAACTGTACCCTGGGGAGAGACAGCACCTTCAGGAGGGGGGGAACTGCACCTCAGGGAGAGTCAACACCTTCAGGAGAGGGGGAGCTGTACCCCAATCAGTCTCAGCACCTTCAGGAGAGGGGGAACTGTACCCTGGGGAGAGTCAGCACCTCCAGGAGAGGGGGAACTGTACCCTGGGAGAGTCAGCACCTTCAGGAGAGGGGGTACTGTACCCTGGGGAGAGTCAGCCCCTTCAGGAGAGGGGAAGCTGTACCCCGAGTAGCGTCAGCACCTTCAGGAGAGGGAGAACAATACCCGGGGGAGAGTCAGCACCTTCAGGAGAGGGGGAACTGTACCCTGGGGAGAGTCAGCACCTTCAGGAGAGGGGGGATTGTACCCTGGGGATAGTCAGCACCTTCTGGACAGGGGGAACTGTACCCTGGGAGAGTCAGCACCTTCAGGAGAGGGGGTACTGTACCCTGGGGAGAGTCAGCCCCTTCAGGAGAGGGGAAGCTGTACCCCGAGTAGCGTCAGCACCTTCAGGAGAGGGAGAACAATACCCGGGGGAGAGTCAGCACCTTCAGGAGAGGGGGAACTGTACCCTGGGGAGAGTCAGCACCTTCAGGAGAGGGGGGATTGTACCCTGGGGATAGTCAGCACCTTCTGGACAGGGGTAACTGTACCCTGGGGAGACTCAGCACCTTCAGGAGATGGGAAACTGTACCCCAGGGAGAGTCAGTGCCTTCAGGAGAGAGGGGACTGTAACCTGGGGAGAGTCATCACCTTCAGGAAAGGGGGAACTGCACCCTGGGGAGATTTAGCATCTTCAGGAGAGGGGGAACTGTAACATGGGGATAGTCAGCACCTTCAGGAGGAGAGAATCTGTACCCTGGGGAGAGTCAGCACCTTCAGGAGAGGGGGAACTGTACCCCAGGGAGATTCAGTACCTTCAGGAGAGGGGGAACTGTACCCAGGGGAGAGTCAGCACCTTCAGGAGAGGGGGAACTGTACCCCAGGGAGATTCAGTACCTTCAGGAGAGGGGGAACTGTACCCTGGGGAGAGTCAGCACCTCCAGGAGAGGGGGAGCTGTACCCCAATCAGACTCAGCACCTTCAGGAGAGGGGAACTGTACCCTGGGGAGAGTCAGCACCTTCTGGAGAGGGGGAACTGTACCCGGGGGAGAGTCAGCACCTTCAGGAGAGGGGAAACTGTTCCCCAGTCAGAGTCTGCACCTTCAGGAGAGGGGGGTACTGTATCCTGGGGAGAGTCTGCACCCTCAGGAGAGGGGGAACTGTACCCCAGGGAGAGTGAGTACCTTTATGACAGTGGGAACTGTACCCAGTCAGAGTCTGCACCTTCAGGAGAGGGGGAACTGTACCCTGGGGAGAGTCAGCACCTTCAGGAGAGGGGAAGCTGTACCCCGAGTAGCGTCAGCACCTTCAGGAGAGGGAGAACAATACCCGGGGGAGAGTTAGCACCTTCAGGAGAGGGGGAAGTGTACCTTGGGGAGAGTCAGCACATTCAGCAGAGGGGGTACTGTACCACCGGCCGGAGTCAGCACCTTCAGGAGAGGGGGAACTGTACCCCTGGGAGAGTCAGCACCTTCAGGAGAGGGGGTACTGTACCCTGGGGAGAGTCAGCACCTTCAGGAGAGGGGAAGCTGTACCCCGAGTAGCGTCAGCACCTTCAGGAGAGGGAGAACAATACCCGGGGGAGAGTTAGCACCTTCAGGAGAGGGGGGACTGTACCCCAGGGAGAGTTAGCACCTTCAGGAGAGGGGGGACTGTACCCTGGGGAGAATCAGCACCTTCAGGAGAGGGGAAACTGTACCCCTGGGAGAGTCCGCACCTTCAGGAGAGGGGAACTGTACCCCTGGGATAGTCAGCACCTTCAGGAGAGGGGAACTGTACCCCAGGGATAGTCAGCACCTTCAGGAGAGGGGAACTGTACCCCAGGGATAGTCCGCACCTTCAGGAGAGGGGAACTGTACCCCTGGGAGAGTCAGCACCTTCAGGAGAGGGGAAACTGTTCCCCAGTCAGAGTCTGCACCTTCAGGAGAGGGGGAACTGTACCCTGGGGAGAGACAGCACCTTCAGGAGGGGGGGAACTGCACCTCAGGGAGAGTCAGCACCTTCAGGAGAGGGGGAGCTGTACCCCAATCAGACTCAGCACCTTCAGGAGAGGGGGAACTGTACCCTGGGGAGACTCAGCACCTTCAGGAGAGGGGAAACTGTACCCCAGGGAGAGTCCGCACCTTCAGGAGAGGGGGCATTGTACCCTGGGGAGACTCAGCACCTTCAGGGGAGGGGAAACTGTACCCTGGGGAGAGTGAGCACCTTCTGGAGAGGGGGAACTGTACCCTGGGGAGAATCAGCACCTCCAGGAGAGGGGGAACTGTACCCTGGGGAGAGTCAGCACCTTCAGGAGAGGGGGAACTGTACCCCTGGGAGAGTCAGCACCTTCAGGAGAGGGGAACTGTACCCTGGGGAGAGTCAGCACCTCCAGGAGAGGGGGAACTGTACCCTGGGAGAGTCAGCACCTTCAGGAGAGGGGGTACTGTACCCTGGGGAGAGTCAGCCCCTTCAGGAGAGGGGAAGCTGTACCCCGAGTAGCGTCAGCACCTTCAGGAGAGGGAGAACAATACCCGGGGGAGAGTTAGCACCTTCAGGAGAGGGGGAACTGTACCCTGGGGAGACTCAGCACCTTCAGGAGAGGGGAAACTGTACCCCAGGGAGAGTCCGCACCTTCAGGAGAGGGGGCATTGTACCCTGGGGAGACTCAGCACCTTCAGGGGAGGGGAAACTGTACCCTGGGGAGAGTGAGCACCTTCTGGAGAGGGGGAACTGTACCCTGGGGAGAATCAGCACCTCCAGGAGAGGGGGAACTGTACCCTGGGGAGAGTCAGCACCTTCAGGAGAGGGGGAACTGTACCCCTGGGAGAGTCAGCACCTTCAGGAGAGGGGAACTGTACCCTGGGGAGAGTCAGCACCTTCAGGAGAGGGGGAACTGTACCCTGGGGAGAGACAGCACCTTCAGGAGGGGGGGAACTGCACCTCAGGGAGAGTCAGCACCTTCAGGAGAGGGGGAGCTGTACCCCAATCAGACTCAGCACCTTCAGGAGAGGGGGAACTGTACCCTGGGGAGAGTCAGCACCTCCAGGAGAGGGGGAACTGTACCCTGGGAGAGTCAGCACCTTCAGGAGAGGGGGTACTGTACCCTGGGGAGAGTCAGCCCCTTCAGGAGAGGGGAAGCTGTACCCCGAGTAGCGTCAGCACCTTCAGGAGAGGGAGAACAATACCCGGGGGAGAGTTAGCACCTTCAGGAGAGGGGGAACTGTACCCTGGGGAGACTCAGCACCTTCAGGAGAGGGGAAACTGTACCCCAGTCAGAGTCCGCACCTTCAGGAGAGGGGGCATTGTACCCTGGGGAGACTCAGCACCTTCAGGGGAGGGGAAACTGTATCCTGGGGAGAGTGAGCACCTTCTGGAGAGGGGGAACTGTACCCTGGGGAGAATCAGCACCTCCAGGAGAGGGGGAACTGTACCCTGGGGAGAGTCAGCACCTTCAGGAGAGGGGGAACTGTACCCTGGGGAGAGTCAGCACCTTCAGGAGAGGGGGAACTGTACCCTGGGGAGAGTCAGCAACTTCAGGAGAGGGGGAACTGAACCCCAGAGAGAGTCAGCAACTTGAGGTGGAATGAATGGAATAATGGTTAAGAATATCCTGTGAAATGTTTTGAAGAATCAAACAGTAATATTCCAATATTCCGGTCGTTTTGTGCTATGTTTACAGAGATATCCTGTTCTTCTAGGAATTGGATGATTTGAACATATGGGGCCTTAACATTTTCCGAATTTCCGAGTTCTCGAACAACCGGCCGCTCAGCTGCATCATGTACGCTATTTTCCAGGTAGGAGGTGAACTTGCCTAACAGACGTTGTCGGATCATTCTATCTGTACAGGCCGTCCATTGGTTCTTATATTTGTTCTGTTTGCAAAGAACGGGGCCCTGCAGCTTCACGCGCACCCAGTATTCCTCAGTGCTGCTCTCCACCAGTCAGAGTCCTGACTTACCAACTAATCTGTACTGTCCTCCTGTGCTGTATAAATTATTACTCCCTTTGAGGTTTGGTATTCTTGCAAAACTGTACTGATGAATAAGAGACAAAAACCAGGTCTCTTTTGCAATATGCAAGGCCAGTTTACTCAGGGTAATGGTCACTCACTGTGTTTATTTCAGGAGAGAGACTTGATGAAGACCTTCAGGATTCCAGTTGATACTTTCCTCACATACATAATGACACTGGAGGATCATTACCATGCTGATGTCGCGTACCACAACAGTTTGCATGCAGCTGATGTTACTCAGTCCACACATGTACTGCTGTCTACCCCAGCCCTCGATGTGAGTGTATTTCACCCTCAGTTTTGCTCAGTGTATCTCTTTGAGGGTAGTTGGGAAACAACGCATTCCGTACTAATTCCAGGGAAGGTATAATTCTTGCTACAAGCCACCTGCAGCCTGTAGGCCTGGGCTCCAGAACAGACCATCATTGAGACTGTTTGTTGACTTTGCTGAGCTGAGTCCTGTTGACTGAGGAGAGAGTTTCTCTCTGGTTTGATTGAGGCTGGATGATAGATAGGAGTGTGGTCATCACTTTCCCTTGACTGCACCTTTTATTTCAGGCCGTCTTTACCGATCTAGAGACACTCGCTGCATTGTTTGCTGCTGCAATTCACGATGTGGATCACCCAGGCGTTTCCAATCAGTTCCTCATCAACACCAGTGAGTATCAGGACTCAGTTTGGATCATTACATTCTTCTTCATTCTTGAAATGTGGCCATCACTGACCAAGTTGCAAGTTACAGTCCGTCCTGACACACCCAATAATGGCCATCTCCTCAATCCAGTCATGATTTAATGTAAATGAATGCTGACTGGGCTATTTTCGAGGGCATGGTGTGAGGCTGAAACAAGTTGTGTTTAGAATAGTGAGCTTCCTTCTCTCAAGGTCATTAATGAACCAAGTTGTATTTTTGTTACAGTCTAACAGCTTCATGTGGGTCACAGTTACTCATACCAGCTTTTTACTTCCATATCTTGTTAACTGAATTAAACTGTGAGATTAAATTCAGAATGTGTGGACTGACGACCCAGGGCTCTGGATTGCTAATGCAGTAACATGAGAGCCTTGACTTGCTTTTGGAGTGGAGGTGGATCCCCAGGAGGCTGAGTGCTGGCTCTATGCATACCTTGGTTTGAAACAGTATGATAGGGACTAATAGGAGCCAGCTTTTATTGTATCACTGTAGCGACCATCTCAGGTGTCAGAGAGGAGAGTGAAAGCTCGTTATTCAGTTGCTGGCTGTGTCTTAACCATTTAGGAAAGTACCCAATACTCAAGCCCCATTGTTCTCGTGGTCCTCTCAAAAGTTGAAGATTTAATCAAATTACTCAAAATCCCCAAATTTCCTGCCTCCTGCCTTACAAACTCAGGTTAGTAGAATACACCAGTCAGGTTTTTATAACTTAAAAAGAAACTACTGTTCATTACAAATAAATCAGTTCTAACCATGGGCAAACAAAACATAAATTCCAACTTATAACTCAAACTTTAGTCCTTCTTAAATCCCTACACAGGCAGCAGACAAATACAAACAAAAACAGAGATGTTATGGATGGGGAAGAAGTATTAATGAAATATTACAATACAGTTGAATACAGCATTAGGTGTCTATTTTGCTTATAAGACCTTCTGATCTCTAATTACCTTCTTTACAAATCCTTTCAGTTCTTTACTTCAGCGACGGGGCAAGGGTTTATTTTGCAAAACAGTATTTTATTCATTCATTGCCTTCAAGTAAAAGGGTCCATGCAGATCTTGCGGAAAATACCGTGCAGTTTGACATTGCTCACAAGAGCTCCAGTCCATTTACACCAAAATGGCATTTTCTAATACTGCAATGAAATCCAAAATTCCGCCCCCCTCAGGGTATTGTGGACTGCAGCGGTTTAAGAAGGCAGCTCACCTTGTCAAGAGGGAACAAGGGACAGGACATAAATGCTGCCCAGCCGGAAACACACTAAACCCCAATAGATACTGCCCAGGCAGATACACCCACATCCCCCAATAGACGCTGCCCACCCAGGGACACACACATCCCCCAATAGATACTGCCCAGACAGGGACACCCACATCCCCCAACAGATACTGCCCAGGCAGGGACACCCACATCCCCAATAGATGCTGCCCAGGCAGATACACCCAACATCCTCCAATAGATGCTGCCCACCCAGGAACACTCACATCCCCCAACAGATACTGCCCACCCAGGGACACTTACATCCCCCAACAGATACTGCCCACCCAGGGACACTCACATTCCCCAATAGATACTGCCCAGGCAGGGACACCCCCATCCCCCAATAGATACTGCCCACCCAGGAACACTCACATCCCCCAATAGATACTGCCCACCCAGGGACACTCACATCCCCCAACAGATACTGTCCACCCAGGGACACCCACATCCTCCAATAGATACTGCCCACCCAGGGACACCCACATCCTCCAATAGATACTGCCCACCCAGGGACACCCACATCCCCGGATAGATACTGCCCACCCAGGGACACTCACATCCCCCAACAGATACTGCCCAGGCAGGGACACTCACATCCCCCAACAGATACTGCCCAGGCAGGGACACACACATCCCCCAATAAATACTGCACACCCAGGGAAACTCAGATCCCCCAATAGATGCTGCCCACCCAGGGGCACTCACATCCCCCAATAGATACTGCCCACCCAGGGACACACATGTCCCCCAAAAGATACTGCCCACCCAGGGACACTCACATCCCCCAATAGATACTGCACACCCAGGGACACTCACATCCCTCAATAGATACATCCCCCAATAGATACTGCCCACCCAGGGACACCCACATCCCCAAATACATACTGCCCACCCAGGGACACATACGTCCCCCAGTAGTTACGGCCCAGGCAGGGACACCCACATACCCCAATAGATACTACCCAGGCAGGGACACACACAATCCCCAATAGATACTGCCCACCCAGGGACACACACATCCTCCAATAGATACTGCCCACCCAGGGACACACATGTCCCCCAATAGATACTGCCCACCCAGGTACACTCGTATCCCCCAATAGATACTGCCCACCCAGGGACACACACATCCTCCAATAGATACTGCCCACCCAGGGACACCCACATCCCCCAATAGATACTTGAGGAGAAAGTGAGGACTGCAGATGCTGGAGATCAGAGCTGAAAATGTGTTGCTGGAAAAGCGCAACAGGTCAGGCAGCATCCAGGGAACAGGAGAATCGACGTTTCTGGCATAAGCCCTTCTTCAGGAATGAGGAAAGTTGGTCCAGCAGGCTAAGATAAAAGGTAGGGAGGAGGGACTTGGGGGAGGGGCGTCGGAAATGTGATAGGTGGAAAGAGGTCAAGGTGAGGGTGATAGGTCAGACTGGGGTGGGGGCGGAGAGGTCAGGAAGAAGATTGCAGGTTAGGAAGGCGGTGCTGAATTCGATGGATTTGACTGAGACAAGATGGGGGGAGGGGAAATGAGGAAACTGGTGAAATCCGAGTTCATCCCTTGTGGTTGGAGGGATCCTAGGCAGAAGATGAGGCGTTCTTCCTCCAACCGTCGTTTTGTAATGGTCTGGCGATGGAGGAGTCCAAGGACCTGCATGTCCTTGGTGGAGTGGGAGGGGGAGTTGAAGTGTTGAGCTACAGGGTGGTTGGGTTGGTTGGTTCGGGTGTCCCAGAGGTGTTCTCTGAAACGCTCCGCAAGTAGCCGGCCTGTCTCCCCAATATAGAGGAGGCCACATCGGGTGCAGAGGATGCAATAGATGATGTGTGTGGAGGTGCAGGTGAATCTGTGGCGGATATGGAAGTTTCCTTTGGGGCCTTGGAGGGAGGTGAGGGGGGAGGTGTGGGCGCAAGTCTTGCACCTCCTGCGGTTGCAGGGGAAGGTGCCGGGAGTGGAGGTTGGGTTGGTGGGGGGTGTGGACCTGACGAGGGAGTCACGGAGGGAGTGGTCTTTATGGAATGCTGATAGGGGAGGGGAGGGAAATATATCCCTGGTGGTGGGGTCCGTTTGGAGGTGGCGGAAATGACGGCGGATGATGCGCTGTACATGGAGATTGGTGGGGTGGTAGGTGAGGACCAGTGGGGTTCTGTCCTGGTGGCAGTTGGAGGGGCGGGGCTCAAGGGCAGAGGAGCGGGAAGTGGAGGAGTTGTGGTGGAGAGCATCGTCGACCACGTCGGGGGGGAAATTGCGGTCCTTGAAGAAGGAGGCCATCTGGGTTGTACAGTATTGGAACTGGTCCTCCTGGGAGCAGATGTGGAGGAGACGAAGGAATTGGGAGAATGGGATGGCGTTTTTACAGGGGGCAGGGTGGGAGGAAGTGTAGTCCAGGTAGCTGTGGGAGTCGGTCGGTTTGTAGTAGATGTCCGTGTTGATTCGGTCGCCTGAGATAGAAATAGAAAGGTCGAGGAAGGGGAGGGAGGAATCTGAGACTGTCCAGGTGAATTTGAGGTCAGGGTGGAAGGTGTTGGTGAAGTGGATGAACTGTTCAACCTCCTCGTGGGAGCACGAGGTGGCACCGATACAGTCATCGATGTAGTGGAGGAAAAGGTGGGGGGTGGGGCCAGTGTAGTTGCGGAAGATGGATTGTTCCACATACCCTACGAAGAGGCAGGCATAGCTGGGGCCCATGCGGGTGCCCATGGTTACTCCTTTCGTTTGGAGGAAGCAAACGAAACCTGCTCCTATATCCATCACCACGTCTAACCCCGCCCCCACGCCGATATCCGTCCCCGCCCCCAGGCCTAACCCCGCCCCCACACCCAGCTCCCGCCCCACACCAGGTCCTACTCCCAGCCCTGCCGTGTTTTCACCATCCCTCCAGACCTACCCCTCTCTGAGGATGAAAGATCAGTCCTCAGCAGAGGCCTCACATTCATTCCCCTACGCTCTTGGATTAACGAGTTCAACACACGGCGTGACATCGAACAATTCTTCCGCCGCCTTCACCTCCGCGCCTACTTCTTTAACCAAGACTCTCGCCCACCCTCTGACGACCCCTTCTCCCACCTCCAACACACCCCATCCACCTGGACACCCCGTGCTGGCCTCCTACCTGCCCTCGACCTCTTCATAGCCAACTGCCGCCGCGATATTAACCGCCACCTGAACTCCCCCACCCCTCCCACCCACTCCAACCTCTCACCCTCGGAACGCGCAGCCCTCCACTCACTCCGTTGCAACCCCAACCTCACTATCAAACCAGCAGACAAGGGAGGCGCGGTAGTAGTTTGGCGCACCGACCTCTACACCGCTGAGGCCAAACGCCAGCTCGCAGATACCTCCTCCTACTGCCCCCTTGACCATGACCCCACCTCCCACCACCAAACCATCATCTCCCAGACCGTCCATAACCTCATCACCTCAGGGGATCTCCCATCCACCGCCTCCAACCTCATAGTCCCACAACCCCACACCTCCCGCTTCTACCTCCTGCCCAAAATCCACAAACCTGACTGCCCCGGCCGACCCATTGTCTCCGCCTGCTCCTGCCCCACCGAACTCATCTCCGCCTACCTCGACACGGTCCTGTCCCCCTTAGTCCAAGAACTCCCCACCTACGTTCGGGACACCACCCATGCCCTCCACCTGCTCCATGATTTTCGCTTCCCCGGTCCCCAACGCCTCATCTTCACCATGGACATCCAGTCCCTGTACACCTCCATCCCCCCATCACGAAGGACTCAAAGCCCTCCGTCTCTTCCTTTCCCGCCGTACCGACCAGTACCCTTCCACTGACACCCTCCTTCGACTGACTGAACTGGTCCTCACCCTGAACAACTTCTCTTTCCAATCCTCCCACTTCCTACAAACGAAAGGAGTAGCCATGGGCACCCGCATGGGCCCCAGCTATGCCTGCCTCTTCGTAGGATATGTGGAACAATCCATCTTCCGCAACTACACTGGCCCCACCCCCCACCTTTTCCTCCGCGACATCGATGACTGTATCGGCGCCGCCTCGTGCTCCCACGAGGAGGTTGAACAGTTCATCCACTTCACCAACACCTTCCACCCCGACCTCAAATTCACCTGGACAGTCTCAGATTCCTCCTTCCCCTTCCTCGACCTTTCTATTTCTATCTCAGGTGACCGAATCAACACGGACATCTACTACAAACCGACCGACTCCCACAGCTACCTGGACTACACCTCCTCCCATCCTGCCCCCTGTAAAAACGCCATCCCATTCTCCCAATTCCTTCATCTCCTCCACATCTGCTCCCAGGAGGACCAGTTCCAAAAACGCACATCCCAGATGGCCTCCTTCTTCAAAGACCGCAATTTCCCCCCCGACGTGGTCGACGATGCTCTCCACCGCAACTCCTCCACTTCCCGCTCCTCCGCCCTTGAGCCCCGCCCCTCCAACCGCCACCAGGACAGAACCCCACTGGTCCTCACCTACCACCCCACCAAGCTCCATGTACAGCGCATCATCTGCCGTCATTTCCGCCACCTCCAAACGGACCCCACCACCAGGGATATATTTTCCTCCCCTCCCCTATCAGCATTCCGTAAAGACCACTCCCTCCGTGACTCCCTCGTCAGATCCACACCCCCCACCAACCCAACCTCCACTCCCCGCACCTTCCCCTGCAACCGCAGGAGGTGCAAGACTTGCGCCCATACCTCCCCCCTCACCTCCCTCCAAGGCCCCAAAGGAAACTTCCATATCCGTCACAGATTCACCTGCACCTCCACACACATCATCTATTGCATCCTCTGCACCCGATGTGGCCTCCTCTATATTGGGGAGACAGGCCGGCTACTTGCGGAACGTTTCAGAGAACACCTCTGGGACACCCAGACCAATCAACCCAACCACCCTGTAGCTCAACACTTCAACTCCCCCTCCCACTCCACCAAGGACATGCAGGTCCTTGGACTCCTCCATCGCCAGACCACAACAACACGACGGTTGGAGGAAGAGCGCCTCGTCTTCCGCCTAGGAACCCTCCAACCACAAGGGATGTACTCGGATTTCACCAGTTTCCTCATTTCCCCTCCCCCCACCTTGTCTCAGTCAAATCCATCGAATTCAGCACCGCCTTCCTAACCTGCAATCTTCTTCCTGACCTCTCCGCCCCCATCCCAGTCTGACCTATCACCCTCACCTTGACCTCCTTCCACCTATCACATTTCCGTCGCCCCTCCCCCAAGTCCCTCCTCCCTACCTTTTATCTTAGCCTGCTGGAGGAGAAAGTGAGGTCTGCAGATGCTGGAGATCAAAGTTGAAACTTTATTGCTGGAACAGCACAGCAGGTCAGGCAGCATCCAGGGAACAGGAGATTCGACGTTTCGGGCACAGGCCCTTCTTCAGGAGAAGGGCCTGCGTCTTAGCCTGAAGAAGGGCCTGCGTCTTAGCCTGCTGACAAACTTTCCTCATTCCTGAAGAAGGGCTTATGCCCGAAACGTCGATTCTCCTGTTCCCTGGATGCTGCCTGACCTGCTGCGCTTTTCCAGCAACACATTTTCAGCTCCAATAGATGCTGCCCACCCAGGGACACACACATCCCCCAACAGATACTGCCCAGGCAGGTATACCCATATTCCCCCAATAGATACTGCCCACCCAGAGACACCCACATCCTCCAATAGATACTGCCCAGGCAGGGACACCCACATCCCCCAACAGATACTGCCCACCAGGGACACTCACATCCCCCAATAGATACTGCCCACCCAGGGACACACACATCCCCCAATAGATACCGCAAAAGGAAGGGACGCTCACATCTCCCAATACATACTGCCCACCCAGGGACACACATGTCCCCCAATAGATACTGCCCACCCAGGGGCACTCTCATCCCCCAATAGATACTGCCCACCCAGGGGCATCCGCATCCCCAAATACATACTGCCCAGCCAGGGACACACACGTCCCCCAATAGATACTGCCCTCCCAGATACACTCATATCCCCCAATAGATGCTGCCCACTCAGGGACACCCACATCCCCCCCATAGATACTGCCTAGGCAGGGACACCCACATCCCCCAATAGATACTGCCCACTCAGGGACACCCACATCCCCCAATAGATACTGCCCAGGCAGGACCACTCATATCCCCCAATAGATACTGCCCAGGCAGGGACACTCTCATCCCCCAATAGATACTGCCCAGGCAGGGACACCCACATCCCCCAATAGATACTGCCCACTCAGGGACACCCACATCCCCCGATAGATACAGCCCACCCAGGGACACCCACATCCCCCAATACAACTGCCCACCCAGGGACACACACGTCCCCCAACAGATGCTGTCCAGGCAGGGACACCCACATCCCCAAATAGATACTGCCCAGGCAGGGATACCCACATCCCCCAATACATACTGCCCACCCAGGGACACTCACATCCCCCAATAGATACTGCCCACCCAGGGACACACACTTCCCCCAGTAGAAGCTGTCCAGGCAGGGACGCCCACATCCTCTGAATGAAAAGCAGTTACATTCTCACTAAGGCTACCAGGGTACCTTGAAACTTAATAAACCGTTGCAATGTCCTGGCAGAATGACCTCAGACAGTGGGCTTTCACCTCTGTGTCTTGGTGGTGACAGTCCCAAGCTTCCTTCAGCGTGTAGTCCTGCACCTTGGAATGTGCCAGTCTGCAACACTCAGTCATGGTCAGCTCTTTACAAAGGAACACCAAGCTGATGGTTCTCCAGGTGCTGATGATGTTTGTCTCAGTGTGTGTCCCAGGCCATAGAGCACAGAGTCATGTGACACGAAGCTACTCAGGACACACCTTGACACAAACACTGCATCTTTCTCCAGACTGTTTTTGCAAAGGTATGTTCCAGAACCAATTTCTTGGAGCTACTTTGAGGCCAACATGTTGGCAGAGAGAGTTTGGATATACATGAAGATATGATAGGTAGTGCCCTTCTCACCACTACCAAGGTTATTTCTTGGCGCTTGTTGGAAAGTTCTAGTAATGAGGCATTCTGGGCAGTCGTCACACTGATTGTTCAGTCGCTCAGTCACTAATTAGAGGCAGCATTTTTTGAAGAATGGTGAGCAAGAAAAGCTAGCTCTCTTCCAATTTGTGTTAATGTGCGGCAAAGGGAGAGAGAAAGGTGTCTTTTTGCAGTCTGGAGGCTCCTGGCCTCTGTAGTGTTCATACACAAGAGCCAATCACAGAGCTGTTACATTCAGCATTCCTGACCCAAGCAACTGGTTCTGATTGAGAAACCAACCAACAGGTGATCCCTTGGTGAAACTGCCAAAGCAGAATTCAGGGAGCTAAGAGAGAAGTTAAAGAGGAGGACCCAGAGATAGTGATTGCTACCAGGATTGCTACCAGTGCCATGTGCTAGCCAGGGTAGAAATGAAAGAATAGGCAGGATGAACATGTGGCTTGAGGGATGGTGTAGGAGGGAGGGGTTCAGATTTGTTGACATTGGGACCGGTTCTGGGGAAGGTGATGGTCTACACCTGAACCAGACTGGAACTAACGTCCTTGGGGGAGTTTTTGCTACCGTTGTTGGGGAGAGTATAAACTAATGTAGCAGGGGGCTGGGAACCAGCAGAGAAGACAAGTAGATAGCGAGGTGGAATCTAGAGAGTGTGAGTAACAGGATCATGAAGTTAGCGTTACCAACGGGAAGAGTCAGCAGAGAGCAAATGAACACTTAAAGAACTGGTGATCTGACGTGCATATGCTTTAATGCAAGGAGTATAGAGGATAAGGCAGACGAACTTAGGGATTGGATTGTTGCCTGGGAGTATGATTTTATTGCGATCACAGAGACTTGGTTCAAGGAAGGGCATGATTGGCAACTAAATGTTCCAGGATATAGATGCTTCAGACAGGACAGGGAGGGAAGTAAAAGGGGGGGCAGGTATGGTGGAGGTGGGGGGGGGGGGTGGAGTTGCATTGCTGGTCAGGGATGATTTCACGGCTGTGCTAAAGGAGCACACTGTGGAGGGCTTGAGCAGTGAGGTATTATGGGTGGAGCTGAGAAATAAGAAGGGTGAAGTTACATTGTTGGGGCTGTATTACAGGCCTCCCAACAGTGAGCATGAGATAGAAGAACAAATAAGTAAACAGATGATGGAAAGATGTAGGGGCAATAGGGTAGTGGTGCTGGGAGATTTTAATTTTCCCAACATTGATTGGGATACACTTAGCGTCAGAAGTCTGGATGGGGTAGAATTTGTACGAAGCATCCAGGAGAGTTTTCTAGAGCAGTATGTCAATAGTCTGACGAGGGAAGGGGCCATATTGGACCTGGTACTGGGAACGAGCCAGGACAGGTGGTAGAAGTTGCAGTGGAGATTTCTTTGGGAATAGTGACCACAATTCTGTAAGTTTTACAATACTCACAGAGAAAGATAAGAGTGGTCCTAAGGGAAGGGTACTAAACTGGGCCAAGGCCAATTATGTCAAAATTCGGCAGGAGCTCGGAAATGTGGCTTGGGGGCACATTTGAAGGGAAGTCCACATTTGATATGTGGGAGGCTTTCAAAGAGAAGTTGAAGGTAGTGCAGGATAGGCACGTCCCTTTGAAAACAAGGGATTTCAAAACAAGAGATAGGAAACACACGATTTGTGAACCGTGGATGACAGGAGAAATTGTGTGACTAGCCAGGAGGAAAAGGGAAGCATACATAAGGTCCAGGCAGCTAAGAACAGAACGGTCCTTGGAGGAATATCAGGAGAGTAGGACCAATCTTAAACGAGGAATCAAGCGGGCTAAAAGGAGTCATGAGAAAACTTTAGTGAGCAGAATTAAGGAGAATCCCAAGGCCTTTTCTTCATATATAAGAGGCAAGAGGGTAACTAGAGAAAAACTTGGTCCACGAAAGGATAAGGAAGTCGAACCTGAGAAAATGGGTGAGATTCTCAATGATGACTTTCTATCAGTGTTCACTGAGGAGAGGGACATGGTGAATGTTGAGATGAGAGATAGAAGTTTGTTTTCTCTAGATCACGTTGAAATAAGGAGGGAGGATGTGTTGGGTAGGCTAACGGATATTAAGGTAGACAATTCCCCAGGTCCAGATGGGATCTATCCCAGGTTGCTGAGGGACGCAAGAGAGAAAATAGCTGGGGCCCTGACAGATATCTGTAGCATCCTTAAACATAGGTCAAGTGCTGCAGGACTGGAAAGTTGATAATGCGGACCCCTGTTCAAGAAAGGTATTAGGGATATTCCAGGTAACTACAGAGCAGTGAGCCTGACGTCAGTGGTGGGAAAGTTGCTGGAGGAGGTATTGAGGGCTAGAATCTATTTATATTTGGAAGAGAATGAGCTTATCAGTGATAGGCAACATGGTTTTGACGGGGGAGATCATGCCTTACCAACTTAATAAAGTTCTTGGAGGAGGCAACCAAGTTGATAGATGAAGGAAGACCCGTAGATGTTGATACATGGGCTTTAGTAAGGCATTTGATTAGGTTCGCAATGGTAGACTAATGGAGAAATTGAAGTCGTATGGTTTGCAGGGTGTTCTAGCGAGGTGGATAAAGAATTGGTTGAGCAACAGGAGTCAGAGAGTAGTAGTTGAAGGGAGTTTCTCGAAATGGAGAAAGGTGCCTAGTGGTGTTCCACAGGGGTCAGTATTGGGGCCACTGTTGTTTGTGATATACATAAATGATCTGGAAGACGGCACTGTTGGTATGATCAGCAATTTTGCAGATGACACGAAGATTGGTGGAGTAGCAGAAAGCATAAGGGACTGTCAAAGAATACAGGAGGATATAGATAGACAGGAGAGTTGGGCGGAAAAGTGGCAGATGGAAATCAATCCAGACAAATGTGAGGTGATGCATTTTGGGAAGTCTAATTCAGGAGCGAACTATATTGTAAGTGGAAGAGTCATGGGAAAAGTAGATGGGCAGAGAGATCTGGGAGTGCAGGTCCACTGTACCCTGAAGGTTGCTGCACAGGTGGATAGAGTGGTCAAGAAGGCATATCGTATGCTTGCCTTCATTGGACGGGGTATTGAGTATAAGAGCTGGCAGGTCATGTTAAAATTGTACAAGACATTGGTTCGGCCGCATTTAGAATACTGTGTATAGTTCTGGGCGCCACATTACCAAAAGGATGTGGATGCTTTGGAGAAGGTACAGAGAAGGTTTACGAGGATGTTGCCTGGTATGGAAGGTGCTAGCTATGAAAAGAGGTTGAGTAAGTTAGGTTTATTTTCATTAGAAAAAAGGAGATTAAGGGGGACCTGATTGAGGTCTACAAAATCATGAAGGGTAGAGACAGGGTGCATAGCGATAAGTTTTTTCCCAGGGTGAGGGATTCAATAACAAGAGGTCACGCTTTCAAGGTGAGAGGTGGAAAGTATAAGGGAGATACACGTGGCAAGTACTTCACACAGAGGGTGGTAGGTGCCTGGAACTTGTTGCCAGCATAGGTGGTCGCGGTAGGCATGGTAGATTCATTTAAGATGCGTCTGGACAGATGCATGAGTAGCTGGGGAGCAGAGAGACATGGATGCTTAGGAAGTGGGCGATAGGTTAAGACAGTAGATTTGGATTGGCTCAGGCTTGGAGGGCCAAAGGGCTGTAAAGTTTCTGTGTTCTTTGTCCTGAACACCACCCACGGTGTTGCTGGTTCCGACAATGTCCCCAACTGCCTACCCAAAGCAGCAGTGTAAATATAGCTTACAATAGGCTCCAGTAACTTGTTTTAAAACTGAGACATTTCCTTCCACAGTTTCCTTGGTTCAAAACAGTTTCCATTTCCCATTTTGGTCCACAAACCAAAAGTAAAGACAAATATAAAGATATGGTCTTGACAGCAGCATCATAGCTAAGTTTGTCACCTGGTTTCCAGCAACAGCAGCAGTCCTGTCTCATTCACTGTCCTGCCATAATTCAGGTTGTAGTCTATTGTAACACCTGCAATGCTCACAACCTCAGCGCTACATGTGGTTTCAACTTGAGGCTCCTTGACAACAGTGTTCGATATCACATGGATGACTGAGGCAGCAAAGGACACCAGCCCAGCTCTTAATGTTAGTCACGCTTCTCCAGGGCCTTAGCATTTTATAGGTTTTGGAGCCTTTCTGGACTGGGTGCTGTCTACTTCTGACAGATTCTGTGTGAACTTTAGGATCTCTGCCCTTGGGCTAATGTGGCCCAACAGTGACCATTTTGTTACTGTCTCCCAGATTCTGAGCTGGCACTAATGTACAATGATGAATCTGTCCTGGAGAACCATCACCTCGCTGTGGGCTTCAAACTGCTCCAGGAGGAAAACTGTGACATATTCCAGAATCTCCCCAAACGACAGCGGCAAAGTCTACGCAAGATGGTCATTGACATGGTGAGTACATTTCGACCCCATGTTTTCCCCCCTTGGTTCAGTGGGAAGCCGAGTCAGGGTCAGACTTCAGAGCATATAATGCTGGGCAATGCTCCCAATGTTGGGGAAGTCGCACTGTGTCCAAACAAGCCAATTACCTGGTCATGATCATGTGCTATGTGTGGCTGTCACTTTTCTCCATATTCCAACAGTGAGCACACGACAGTAGTGACCTGGTTGGCTGGAAGTGCTCTGTCTCATTTGTTCTCTTGTGCTTATAAAACAGGTTCTGGCAACAGACATGTCAAAACACATGAGTCTCCTCGCAGACCTGAAAACTATGGTAGAGACAAAGAAAGTGACGAGCTCAGGGGTCCTCCTGCTTGACAACTACACTGACAGGATCCAGGTATTAATTGTGTTCCCCGCGTCAGTGCATACGGACTGTGTGTCCCATGTCAGAGAGTACGGACTGTGCATCCCGGGTAATAGCGTATGGACTGTCTGGTCTGTGTCAGTTTAAAAATTGTATGTCCCGTGTCAGAGTGTACAGACTGTGTGTCCCGTGTCATAGCGTACGGACTGTGTGTCCCGTGTCAGAGAGTATGGACCGTCTGTCCAGTGTCAGAGAGTACGGGCTGTGTGTCCCATGTCAGAGAGTACGGGCTGTGTGTCCCATGTCAGAGAGTATGGACTGTGTGTCCCGTGTCAGAGAGTACAGACTGCATGTCCCGTGTCAGAGAGTATGGACTGTGTGTCCCATGTCAGAGAGTATGGATTGTGTGTCCTGTCAGAGAGTACGGACTGTGTCACCCCTATCTGAGAGTACGGACTGTGTGTCCCGTGTCAGAGAGTACGAACTGTGTGTCCCGTGTCAGAGAGTACGAACTGTGTGTCCCGTGTCAGACAGTACGGATTGTATGTCCTGTGTCAGAGAGTACGGACTGTGTGTACCATGTCAGAGAGTACGGACTGTGTGTACCATGTCAGAGAGTAGGGACTGTATGTCACATTTCAGAGAGTACGGACTGTATGTCCCGTGTCAGAGAGTATGGACTGTGTGTCCCGTGTCAGGCAGTACAGACGGTGTGTCCCATGTCAGAGAGTATGGACTGTGTGTCCCGTGTCAGTACAGACTATGTGTCCCGTGTCAGAGAGTACGGACTGTGTGACCTGTGTCTGAGAGTACGGACTGTGTGTACCGTGTCAGAGAGTACGGATTGTATGTCCTGTGTCAGAGAGTACGGACTGTGTGTACCATGTCAGAGAGTAGGGACTGTATGTCACATTTCAGAGAGTACGGACTGTATGTCCCGTGTCAGAGAGTATGGACTGTGTGTCCCGTGTCAGTACGGACTGTGTGTCCCGTGTCAGAGAGTACGGACTGTGTGACCTGTGTCTGAGAGTACGGACTGTGTGTACCGTGTCAGAGAGTATGGACTGTGTGCTTAGTGTCAGAGAGTAGAGACTGTGTGTCCCCTGTCTGAGAGTATGGAATGTGTGCCCAGTGTCAGAGAGTGTGGACCGTGTGCCCAGTGTCAGAGAATATGGACCGTGTGCCCAGTGTCAGAGAGTACGCACTGTGTGTCCCGTGTCAGAGAGTACGGACTGTGTGTCCCACGTGAGATTGTGTGACTGTTTGTCCCACATGAGACTGTATGGACTGTGTGTGTCCCGTGTCAGAGAGAATGGACTGTGTATCCTGTGTCAGAGAGTACGGATTGTGTGCTCAGTGTCAGAGAGTACGGACTGTGTGTCCAGTGTCAGAGAGTACGGACTGTGTGTCTCCTGTCAGAGAGTACGGAGTGTATGTCTCGTGTTAGAGATTACGGACTGTGTGTCCCGTGTCAGAAAGTAGGGACTGTGTGTCCAGTGTCTGAGAGTACGGACTATATGTCCCATGTCAGAGAGTACAGACTGCGTGTCCAGTGTCGTAGAGTATGGACTGTGTGTCTCCTGTCAGAGAGTACGGAGTGTATGTCCCGTGTTAGAGATTACGGACTGTGTGTCCCATGTCAGAGAGTATGGACTGTCTGTCACATGTCAGAGAGTACGGACTGTGTGTCCCGTGTCAGAGAGTATGGACTGTGTGTCCCGTGTCAGAGAGTACGGATTGTGAGTCCAGTTTCAGAGAGTACGGACGATATGTTCCCTGTCAGTGAGTACGGATTGTGTGTCCCGTGTCAGACAGTACAGACTGTGTGCGCAGTGTCAGAGAGTACGGACACTGTCACCCCTGTCTGAGAGTACGGACTGTGTGTCCCGTGTCAGAAAGTACGGATTGTGTGTCCAGTGTCTGAGAGTACGGACTGTGTGTCCTGTGTCTGAGAGTATGGACTATATGTCCCGTGTCAGAGAGGACAGACTGCGTGCCCAGTGTCTGAGAGTAAGGACTGTGGGTCCTGTGTCTGAGAGTACGGACTATATGTCCTGTGTCAGAGAGTACAGACTGCGTGCACAGTGTCAGAGAGTACGGACTGTGTGTCTCCTGTCAGAGAGTACGGACTGTGTGTCCCGTGTCAGAGAGCACGGACTGCGTGCCCAGTGTCAGAGAATACACACATTGTGTCCCGTGTCAGAGAGTATGGACTGTGTGTCCAGTGTCTGAGAGTACAGACTGGGTGTCCCGTGTCAGAGTGTATGGTCTGTATGTCCCGTGTCAGAGAGTACGGACTGTGTGTCCCGTGTCAGAGAGTACGGATGATATGTCCCGTGTCAGAGAGTACCCACATTGTGTCCCGTGTCAGAGAGTATGGACTGTGTGTCCAATGTCTGAGAGTACGGACTGTGTGTCCCGTGTCAGAGAGTACGGACTGTGTGTCCAGTGTCAGAGAGTACGGACTGTGTATCCAGTGTCAGAGAGTACGGACGATGTGTCCCGTGTCAGAGAGTACGGATTGTGTGTCCCGTGTCAGAGATTACAGACTGTGTGCGCAGTGTCAGAGAGTATGGACTGTGTGTCCCCTGTCAGAGAGTACGGACTGGGTTTCCCGTGTCAGAGAGTATGATCTATGTGTCCAGTGTCAAAGTTACGGACTGCATATCCTGTGTCAGAGAGTACGGACTGTGTGGCCACTGTCAGAGAGTATGGATTGTGTGTACAGTGTCAGAGAGTACGGACTGTGTGTCCAGTGTCACAGAGTACAGACTGTGTGTCCCGTGTCAGAAAGTACGGACTGTGTGTCCAGTGTCTGAGAGAACGGGCTGTGTGTCCTGTGTCTGAGAGTACGGACTATATGTCCCGTGTCAGTGAGGACAGACTGCGTGCCCAGTGTCAGGGAGTACGGACTATGTGTCTCCTGTCTGAGAGTATGGATTGTGTGTCCAGTGTCAGAGAGTACGGAGTGTATGTCCCATGTCAGAGATTATTGACTGTGTGTCCACTGTCAGAGAGTATGGATTGTGTGTCCTGTGTCAGAGAGTATGGATTGTGTGTCCAGTGTCAGAGAGTACGGACTGTGTGTCCAGTGTCACAGATTACAGACTGTGTGTCCAGTGTCAGAGAGTACGGAGTGTATGTCCCATGTCAGAGATTAAGGACTGTGTGCCCAGTGTCAGAGAGTACGGACACTGTCACCCCTGTCTGAGAGTACGGACTGTGTGTCGCGTGTCAGAGACAACGGACTGTGTGCCCAGTGTAAGAGAGTACGGACTGTGTGTCCCGTGTCAGAAAGTACGGACTGTGTGTCCAGTGTCTGAGAGTACGTACTGTATGTCCTGTGTGAGAGAGTACAGACTGCGTGCCCAGTATCCGAGTGTACGGACTGTGTGCCCAGTATCAGACAGTACGGACTGTGTATTCCGTGTCAGAAAGTACGGACTGTGTATCCAGTGTCCGAGAGTACGGACTGTGTGTCCCGTGTCAGAGAGTACGGACTGTGTGTCCAGTGTCAGAGACAACGGACTGTGTGTCCCGTGTCAGAGAGTACGGACTGTGTGTCCAGTGTCTGACAGTACGGACTGTGTGTCCTGTGTGAGAGAGTACAGACTGCGTGCCTAGTATCAAAGTGTACGGACTGTGTGCCCAGTATCAGACAGTACGGACTGTGTGTTCCGTGTCAGAAAGTACGGACTGTGTGTCCAGTGTCTGAGAGTAAGGACTGTGTGTCTCCTGTAAGAGAGTACGGACTGTGTGTCCCGTGTCAGAGAGTACGGACTGCGTGCCCAGTGTCAGAGAGTACGGACTGTGTGTCTCCTGTAAGAGAGTACGGACTGTGTGTCCCGTGTCTGAGAGTAAGGACTGTGTGTCTCCTGTAAGAGAGTACGGACTGTGTGTCCCGTGTCAGAGAGTACGGACTGCGTGCCCAGTGTCAGAGAGTACGGACTGTGTGTCTCCTGTAAGAGAGTACGGACTGTGTGTCCCGTGTCAGAGAGTACGGACTGCGTGCCCAGTGTCAGAGAGTACAGACATTGTGTCCCGTGTCAGAAAGTATGGACTGTGTGTCCAGTGTCTGAGAGTACGGACTGTATGTCCCCTGTCAGAGAGTATGGACTGTGTGTCCCATGTCAGAGAGTACAGACTGTGTGCGTAGTGTCAGAGAGTACGGACTGTGTGTCCCATGTCAGAGAGTACAGACTGTGTGTCCCGTGTCAGAGAGTACGGACTGTGTGTCCCCTGTCAGAGAGTACGGACTGTGTGTCCCCTGTCAGAGAGTACGGACTGTGTGTCCCCTGTCAGAGAGTACGGACTGTGTGTCCCGTGTCAGAGAGTATGGACTGTGTGTCCCGTGTCAGAGAGTACGGATTGTGAGTCCAGTTTCAGAGAGTACGGACGATATGTCCCCTGTCAGAGAGTACGGATTGTATGTCCCGTGTCAGACAGTACAGACTGTGTGCGCAGTGTCAGAGAGTATGGACTGTGTGTCCTCTGTCAGACAGTACGGACTAGGTGTCCTGTGTCAGAGAGTACGGTCTGTGTGTACAGTTTCAGAGTGTACGGACTGTGTGTCCACTGTCAGAGAGTATGGATTGTGTGTCCAGTATCAGAGAGTACGGACCGTGTGTCCAGTGTCTGAGAGTACGGACTATATGTCCTGTGTCAGAGAGGACAGACTGCGTGCCCAGTGTCTGAGAGTAAGGACTGTGGGTCCTGTGTCTGAGAGTACGGACTATATGTCCCTTGTCAGAGAGTACAGACTGCGTGCCCAGTGTCCGAGAGTACGGACTATGTGTCTCCTGTCAAAGAGTACGGATTGTGTGTCCCGTGTCAGAGAGCACGGACTGCGTGCCCAGTGTCAGAGAGTACACACATTGTGTCCCGTGTCAGAGAGTACGGACTGTGTGTCCCGTGTCAGAGTGTATGGACTGTATGTCTCGTGTCAGAGAGTACGGACTGTGTGTCCCGTGTCAGAGAGTACGGATGATATGTCCTGTGTCAGAGAGTACACACATTGTGTCCCGTGTCAGAGAGTATGGACTGTGTGTCCCGTGTCAGAGAGTACGGATGATATGTCCCGTGTCAGAGAGTACACACATTGTGTCCCGTGTCAGAGAGTATGGACTGTGTGTCCAATGTCTGAGAGCACGGACTGTGTGTCCAGTGTCAGAGAGTACGGACTGGGTTTCCCGTGTCAGAGAGTATGATCTGTGTGTCCAGTGTCAAAGTGTACGGACTGCATATCCTGTGTCAGAGAGTACGGACTGTGTGGCCACTGTCAAAGAGTATGGATTGTGTGTCCAGTGTCAGAGAGTACGGACTGTGTGTCCAGTGTCACAGAGTACAGACTGTGTGTCCCGTGTCAGAAAGTACGGACTGTGTGTCCAGTGTCTGAGAGTACGGGCTGTGTGTCCTGTGTCTGAGAGTACGGACTATATGTCCCGTGTCAGAGAGGACAGACTGCGTGCCCAGTGTCAGGGAGTACGGACTATGTGTCTCCTGTCTGAGAGTATGGATTGTGTGTCCAGTGTCAGAGAGTACGGAGTGTATGTCCCATATCAGAGATTATGGACTGTGTGTCCACTGTCAGAGAGTACGGACACTGTCACCCCTGTCTGAGAGTACGGACTGTGTGTCCCGTGTCAGAGACAACGGACTGTTTGCCCAGTATCAGAGAGTACGGACTGTGTGTCCCGTGTCAGAAAGTACGGACTGTGTGTCCTGTGTGAGAGAGTACAGACTGCGAGCCCAGTATCAGAGTGTACGGACTGTGTGTCTCCTCTCAGAGAGTACGGACTGCGTGTCCCGTGTGAGAGAGTACAGACTGCGTGCCCAGTATCAGAGTGTACGGACTGTGTGCCCAGTATCAGACAGTACGGACTGTGTGTTCCGTGTCAGAAAGTAAGGACTGTGGGTCCTGTGTCTGAGAGTACGGTCTATATGTCCCATGTCAGAAAGTACAGACTGCGTGCCCAGTGTCAGAGAATATGGACTGTGTGTCTCCTGTAAGAGAGTACGGACTGTGTGTCCCGTGTCAGAAAGTACAGACTGCGTGCCCAGTGTCAGAGAGTACAGACTGTGTGTCTCCTGTCTGAGAGTACGGACTGTGTGTCCCGTGTCAGAGAGTACGGACTGTGTGTCCCGTGTCAGAGAGTACGGACTGAGCGTCCAGTGTCAGAGAGTACGGACTGAGCGTCCAGTGTCAGAGAGTACGGACTGTGTGCCCAGTTCCAGAGAGTACAGACTGTGTGTCCAGAGTCTGAGAGTACGGACTGTGTGTCCCGTGGCAGAGAGTACAGACTGGGTGTCCCATGTCAGAGAGTACAGATTGTGTGTCCTGTGTCAGAGAGTACAGACTGTGTGCACAGTGTCAGAGAGTATGGACTGTGTGTCCCCTGTCAGAGAGTACGGACTGGGTGTCCCGTGTCAGAGAGTATAGACTGTGTGTCCCGTGTCAGAGAGTACGGACTGTGTGTCCAGAGTCTGAGAGTACGGACTGTGTGTCCCGTGTCAGAGAGTATGGACTGTGTGTCCCATGTCAGAGAGTACAGACTGTATGTCCCGTGACAGAGAGTACGGACCTTGTGTCCCGTGTCAGAGTGTACGGACCGTGTGTCCCATGTCAGACTGTATGGACTGTGTGTCCCACGTGGGACTGTATGACTGTGTGTCCCACATGAGACTGTACTGACTGTGTGTGTCCCCTGTCTGAGTGTCCGGACTGTGTGCCCAGTGTCAGAGAGTAGGGACTGTGTGTCCCGTGTCAGAGAGTACGGACTGTGTGTCCACTGTCTGAAGGTACGGACTGCGTGTCCCCTGTCTGAGAGTACGGACTGTGTGTCCTGTGTCAGAGAGTACGGATTGTATGTCCCATGTCAGAGATTACGGACTGTGTGTCCCATGTCTGAGAATCCGGACTGTGCCACCCCTGTCAGAGAGTACGGGCTGTGTGTCCCGTGTCAGAGAGTACGGACTGTGTGTCCCGTGTCAGAGAGTACGGACTGTGTGCCCCGTGTCAGAGAGTATGGACTGTGTGCCCCGTGTCAGAGAGTATGGACTGTGTGTCTCCTGTCAGAGAGTATGGACTGTGTGTCCCGTGTCAGAGAATATGGACAGTGTGTCCCGTGTCAGAGAGTATGGACTTTGTATCCAGTGTCAGAGAGTACGGAGTGTATGTCCCATGTCAGAGAATACGGACTGTGTGTCCAGTGTCTGAGAGTACCGACTGGGTGTCCCGTGTCAGAGTGTATGGACTGTATGTCTCGTGTCAGAGAGTACGGACTGTGTGTCCCGTGTCAGAGAGTACGGATGATATGTCCTGTGTCAGAGAGTACACACATTGTGTCCCGTGTCAGAGAGTATGGACTGTGTGTCCCGTGTCAGAGAGTACGGATGATATGTCCCGTGTCAGAGAGTACACACATTGTGTCCCATGTCAGAGAGTATGGACTGTGTGTCCAATGTCTGAGAGCACGGACTGTGTGTCCAGTGTCAGAGAGTACGGACTGGGTTTCCCGTGTCAGAGAGTATGATCTGTGTGTCCAGTGTCAAAGTGTACGGACTGCATATCCTGTGTCAGAGAGTACGGACTGTGTGGCCACTGTCAAAGAGTATGGATTGTGTGTCCAGTGTCAGAGAGTACGGACTGTGTGTCCAGTGTCACAGAGTACAGACTGTGTGTCCCGTGTCAGAAAGTACGGACTGTGTGTCCAGTGTCTGAGAGTACGGGCTGTGTGTCCTGTGTCTGAGAGTACGGACTATATGTCCCGTGTCAGAGAGGACAGACTGCGTGCCCAGTGTCAGGGAGTACGGACTATGTGTCTCCTGTCTGAGAGTATGGATTGTGTGTCCAGTGTCAGAGAGTACGGAGTGTATGTCCCATGTCAGAGAATACGGACTGTGTGTCCAGTGTCTGAGAGTACCGACTGGGTGTCCAGTGTCAGAGAGTACGAACTGTGTGGCCAGTGTCAGAGAATACGGACTGTGTGTCCTATGTCAGAGAGTCCGGACTGTGTCCCCTGTGTCAGAGAGTACAGACTGTGTGTCCAGTGTCAGCATGTACGGACTGTGTGTCCTGTGTCAGAGAGTATGGACTGTGTGTCCCGTGTCAGAGAGTACGGACTGCATCTCCCCTGTCTGAGGGTATGGACTGCGTGTCCCCTGTCTGAGAGTACGGACTGTGTGTCCTGTGTCTGAGAGTACGGACTGTGTGTCTTGTGTCAGAAAGTACGGACTGTGTGTCCAGTGTCTGAGAGTATGAACTGTAAGCCCCGTTTCAGAGAGTACAGACTGGATGTCCCGTGTCAAAGAGTACGGACTGCATGTCCTGTGTCAGAGAGTACGGTTGGCGTGTCCCGTGTCAGAGAGTACGGATTGTATGTCCCCTGTCTGAGATTACGGACTGTGTGACCTATGTCAGACACTACGGACTGCATGTCCCTTGTCAGAGAGTACGGACTGAGTGTCCTGTGTCAGAAAGTACGGACTGTGTGTCCAGTGTCTGAGAGTACGGACTGGGTGTCCTGTGTCAGAGAGTACGGACTGTGTGTCCCGTGTCAGAAAGTACGGACTGTGTGTCCAGTGTCTGAGAGTATGGACTGTGTGTCCTGTGTCTGAGAGTACGGACTATATGTCCAGTGTCAGAGAGTATGGACTGTGTGTCTCCTGTCAGAGAGTACGGACTGTGTGTCCCGTGTCAGAGAGTACGGACTGTGTGCCCAGTATCAGACAGTACGGACTGTGTTCAGTGTGAGAAAGTACGGACCGTGTGTCCTGTGTCTGAGAGTACGGACTGTGTGTCCTATGTCTGAGAGTACAGACTGTATGTACCGTGTCAGAGAGTATGGACTGGGTGTCCCGTGTCAGAGAGTATGGACCGTGTGTCCAGTGTCAGAGAGTATGGACTGTGTCCAGTGTCAGAGAGTACGGACTGTATGTCCCATGTCAGGGAGTACAGACTCTGTGTCCCGTGTCAGAGAGTATGGACTGTCTGTCCCGTGTCAGAGAGTACAGACTGTGCGTCCCATGTCAGAGAGTATGGACCGCGTGCCCAGTGTCTGAGAGTACGGACTATATGTCCCGTGTCAGAGAGTACAGACTGCGTGCCCAATGTCAGTGAGTACAGACTGTGTGTCTCCTGTCAGAGAGTACGGACTGAGAGTACCGTGTCAGACAGTATGGACTGTGTGTCCTGTGTCAGAGAGTACGGACTGTGTGTACTGTGTCAGAGAGTACAGACTGTGTGCCCAGTGTCAGAGAGTATGGACTGTATGTCCCATGTCAGAGAGTAAGGACTGTATGACCCGTGTCGGAGAGTACGGAGTGTGTGTCCAGTGTCAGAGAGTCCACAGTGTGTGGTCCGTGTCAGAGAGTACAGACTGTGTGTCCCGTGTCAGAGAGTACAGACTGTGTGTCCCGTGTCAGAGAGTACAGACGGTGTGTCCTGTGTCAGAGAGTACGGACCATGTGTCCCGTGTCAGAGTGTACGGACCATGTGTCCCGTGTCAGAGTGTATGGACTGTGTGTCCCACATGAGACTGTACTGACTGTGTGTGTCCCCAGTCTGAGAGTCCGGACTGTGTGCCCAATGTCAGTGAGTAGGGACTGTGTGTCCCCTGTCTGAGAGTAAGGACTGTGTGCCCAGTGTGAGAGAGTACAGGCTGTGTGTTGCATGTCAGAGAATACTGACTGGGAGTCCCGTGTCAGAGAGTACGGACTGTGTGTCCACTGTCTGAGGGTACGGACTGCGTGTCCCCTGTCTGAGAGTATGGACTGTGTGTCCCGTGTCAGAGAGTACGGACTGTGTGTCCCGTGTCAGAGAGTATGGACTGTGTGCCCAAATCAGAGAGTACAGACTGTATGTCCTGTGTCAGAGAGTACGGACTATTTGTCCCGTGTCAGAGAGTACAGACTGTGTGTCTAGTGTCAGAGAGTACGGACTGTGTGTCCAGTGTCTGAGATTACGGACTGTGTGTCCCATGTCTGAGAGTACGGACTGTGTGTCCAGTGTCTGAGAGTACGGACTATGTGTCCAGTGTCAGAGAGTCCGGACTGTGCCACCCCTGTCTGAGAGTACGGACTGTATGTCCTGTGTCAGAGAGTATGGACTGGGCGTCCCGTGTCAAAGAGTACAGACTGTGTGCCTAGTGTCAGAGAGTACGGACTGTGTGTCCTGTGTCAGAGAGTACGGACTGTGTGTCCCGTGTCAGAGAGTACGGACTGTGTGTCCCGTGTCAGAGAGTACGGACTGGGCGTCCCGTGTCAGAGAGTACAGACTGTGTGCCCAGTGTCAGAGAGTACGGACTGTGTGTCCCGTGTCAGAGATTATGGACTGTGTGCCCCGTGTCAGAGAGTATGGACTGTGTGTCTCCTGTCAGAGAGTATGGACTGTGTGTCCCGTGTCAGAGAATATGGACAGTGTGTCCCGTGTCAGAGAGTATGGACTTTGTATCCAGTGTCAGAGAGTACGGAGTGTATGTCCCATGTCAGAGAATACGGACTGTGTGTCCAGTGTCAGAGAGTACCGACTGGGTGTCCAGTGTCAGAGAGTACGAACTATGTGGCCAGTGTCAGAGAATACGGACTGTGTGTCCTATGTCAGAGAGTCCGGACTGTGTCCCCTGTGTCAGAGAGTACAGACTGTGTGTCCACTGTCAGCATGTACGGACTGTGTGTCCTGTGTCAGAGAGTATGGACTGTGTGTCCCGTGTCAGAGAGTACGGACTGCATCTCCCCTGTCTGAGGGTATGGACTGCGTGTCCCCTGTCTGAGAGTACGGACTGTGTGTCCTGTGTCTGAGAGTACGGACTGTGTGTCTTGTGTCTGAGAGTAGGGACTATATGTCCCATGTCAGAGAGGACACACTGGGTGCCCAGTGTCAGAGAGTACAGACTGTGTGTCTCCTGTCAGAGAGTACGGACTGCGTGTCCAGTATCAGAGAGTACCGACTGTGTGTCCAGTGTCTGAGAGTACGGACTGTGTGTCCTGTGTCTGAGAGTACAGACTATATGTGCAGTGTCAGAGAGTATGGACTGTGTGTCCTGTGTCTGAGAGTATAGACTGTGTGTCCCGTGTCAGAGAGTATGGACTGTGTGTCCCATGTCAGTGAGTATGGACCATGTGTCCAGTGTCAGAGAGTATGGACCTTGTCCAATGTCAGAGAGTACGGACTGTGTTTCCAGTATGAGAGTACGGACTGTATGTCCCGTGTCAGAGAGTACGGACTGTGTGTCCCGTGTCAGAGAGTATGGACTGTCTCTCCCGTGTCAGAGAGTACGGACTGGGTGTCCCATGTCAGAGAGTATGGACCGTGTGCCCAGTGTCTGAGAGTACGGACCGTGTGTCCTGTGTCTGAGAGTACGGACTATATGTCCTGTGTCAGAGAGTACAGACTGCGTGCCCAGTGTCAGAGAGTACAGACTGTGTGTCTCCTGTCAGAGAGTACGGACTGTTTGTCCCGTGTCAGAGAGTACGGACTGCGTGCCCAGTATCAGAGAGTACGGACTGTGTGCCCAGTGTCTGAGATACGGACTGTGTGTCCAGTGTCAGAGAGTACGAATGGCGTGTCCCGTGTCAGAGAGTACGGATTGTATGTCCCGTGTCTGAGATTACGGACTGTGTGACCAATGTCAGACACTACGGACTGCATGTCCCTTGTCAGAGAGTACGGACTGAGTGTCCAGTGTCAGAGAGTACGGACTGAGTGTCCTGTGTCTGAGAGTACGGACTGAGTGTCCTGTGTCAGAAAGTACGGACTGTGTGTCCAGTGTCTGAGAGTACGGACTGTGTGTCCTGTGTCTGAGAGTACAGACTATATGTGCAGTGTCAGAGAGTATGGACTGTGTGTCTCCTGTCAGAGAGTACAGACTGTGTGTCCTGTGTCAGAGAGTACGGACTGTGTGCCCAGTACCAGACAGTACGGATTGTGTGTCCAGTGTGAGAAAGTACGGACTGTGTGTCCTGTTTCTGAGAGTACGGACTGTGTGTCCCGTGTCAGAGAGTACGGACTGTGTGTCCCGTGTCAGAGAGTACGGACTGTGTGTCCCGTGTCAGAGAGTATGGACTGTCTCTCCCGTGTCAGAGAGTACGGACTGGGTGTCCCATGTCAGAGAGTATGGACCGTGTGCCCAGTGTCTGAGAGTACGGACCGTGTGTCCTGTGTCTGAGAGTACGGACTATATGTCCTGTGTCAGAGAGTACAGACTGTGTGTCTCCTGTCAGAGAGTACGGACTGTTTGTCCCGTGTCAGAGAGTACGGACTGCGTGCCCAGTATCAGAGAGTACGGACTGTGTGCCCAGTGTCTGAGATACGGACTGTGTGTCCAGTGTCAGAGAGTACGAATGGCGTGTCCCGTGTCAGAGAGTACGGATTGTATGTCCCGTGTCTGAGATTACGGACTGTGTGACCAATGTCAGACACTACGGACTGCATGTCCCTTGTCAGAGAGTACGGACTGAGTGTCCAGTGTCAGAGAGTACGGACTGAGTGTCCTGTGTCTGAGAGTACGGACTGAGTGTCCTGTGTCTGAGAGTACAGACTATATGTGCAGTGTCAGAGAGTATGGACTGTGTGTCTCCTGTCAGAGAGTACAGACTGTGTGTCCTGTGTCAGAGAGTACGGACTGTGTGCCCAGTACCAGACAGTACGGATTGTGTGTCCAGTGTGAGAAAGTACGGACTGTGTGTCCTGTTTCTGAGAGTACGGACTGTGTGTCCCGTGTCAGAGAGTACGGACTGTGTGTCCCGTGTCAGAGAGTACGGACTGTGTGTCCTGTGTCAGAGAGTACGGACTGTGTGCCCAGTACCAGACAGTACGGATTGTGTGTCCAGTGTGAGAAAGTACGGACTGTGTGTCCTGTGTCTGAGAGTACGGACTGTATGTCCCGTGTCAGAGAGTACGGACTGTGTGTCCAGTGTCAGAGAGTATGGACCGTGTGTCCAGTGTCAGAGAGTATGGACTGTGTCCAGTGTCAGAGAGTACGGACTGTATGTCCCATGTCAGGGAGTACAGACTGTGTATCCCGTGTCAGAGAGTATGGACTGTCTCTCCCGTGTCAGAGAGTACGGTCTGTGCGTCCCATATCAGAGTGTATGGTCCGTGTGTCCAGTGTCAGAGAGTACGGACTGTGTGTCCCGTGTCAGTGAGTACAGACTGTGTGTCTCCTGTCAGAGAGTACGGACTGTGTGTACTGTGTCAGAGAGTACGGACTGCGTGCCCAGCATCAGAGAGTACGGACTGTGTGCCCAGTATCAGACAGTACGGACTGTGTGTCCTGTGTCAGTGAGTATGGACCGTGTGTCCAGTGTCAGAGAGTACGGAGTGTGTGTCCCCCATGTTTGAGAGTACGGACTGTGTGTCCTGTGTCTGAGAGTATAGACTGTGTGTCCCGTGTCAGAGAGTATGGACTGTGTGTCCCATGTCAGTGAGTATGGACCGTGTGTCCAGTGTCAGAGAGTATTGACTGTGTCCAATGTCAGAGAGTACGGACTGTGTGTCCAGTGTGAGAGTACGGACTGTATGTCCCATGTCAGGGAGTACGAACTGTATGTCCCGTGTCAGAGAGTATGGACTGTCTCTTCCGTGTCAGAGAGTACGGATTGTATGTCCCGTGTCAGAGAGTAATGACCATGTGCCCAGTGTCTGAGAGTACGGACCGTGTGTCCTGTGTCTGAGAGTACGGACTATATGTCCTGTCAGAGAGTACAGACTGCGTGTCTCCTGTCAGAGAGTACGGACTGTGTGTACCGTGTCAGAGAGTATGGACTGCGTGCCCAGTATCAGAGAGTACGGACTGTGTGCCCAGTATCAGACTGTACGGACTGTGTGTCCCGTGTCAGAAAGTACGGACTGTGTGTCCAGTGTCAGAGAGTACGAATGGCGTGTCCCGTGTCAGAGAGTACGGATTGTATGTCCCGTGTCTGAGATTACGGACTGTGTGACCAATGTCAGACACTACGGACTGCATGTCCCTTGTCAGAGAGTACGGACTGAGTGTCCAGTGTCAGAGAGTACGGACTGAGTGTCCTGTGTCTGAGAGTATGGACCGTGTGCCCAGTGTCTGAGAGTACGGACCGTGTGTCCTGTGTCTGAGAGTACGGACTATATGTCCTGTGTCAGAGAGTACAGACTGCGTGCCCAGTGTCAGAGAGTACAGACTGTGTGTCTCCTGTCAGAGAGTACGGACTGTTTGTCCCGTGTCAGAGAGTACGGACTGCGTGCCCAGTATCAGAGAGTACAGACTGTGTGCCCAGTATCAGACAGTACGGACTGAGTGACTCGTGTCAGAAAGTACGGACTGTGTGTCCAGTGTCTGAGATACGGACTGTGTGTCCCGTGTCAGAGAGTACGGACTGTGTGTCCAGTGTCAGAGAGTACGAATGGCGTGTCCCGTGTCAGAGAGTACGGATTGTATGTCCCGTGTCTGAGATTACGGACTGTGTGACCAATGTCAGACACTACGGACTGCATGTCCCTTGTCAGAGAGTACGGACTGAGTGTCCAGTGTCAGAGAGTACGGACTGAGTGTCCTGTGTCTGAGAGTACGGACTGAGTGTCCTGTGTCAGAAAGTACGGACTGTGTGTCCAGTGTCTGAGAGTACGGTCTGTGTGTCCTGTGTCTGAGAGTACAGACTATATGTGCAGTGTCAGAGAGTATGGACTGTGTGTCTCCTGTCAGAGAGTACAGACTGTGTGTCCTGTGTCAGAGAGTATGGACTGTGTGTCCCATGTCAGTGAGTATGGACCGTGTGTCCAGTGTCTGAGAGTATGGACCTTGTCCAATGTCAGAGAGTACGGACTGTGTTTCCAGTATGAGAGTACGGACTGTATGTCCCGTGTCAGAGAGTACGGACTGTGTGTCCCGTGTCAGAGAGTACTGACTGGGTGTCCCATGTCAGAGAGTATGGACCGTGTGCCCAGTGTCTGAGAGTACGGACCGTGTGTCCTGTGTCTGAGAGTACGGACTATATGTCCTGTGTCAGAGAGTACAGACTGCGTGCCCAGTGTCAGAGAGTACAGACTGTGTGTCTCCTGTCAGAGAGTACGGACTGTTTGTCCCGTGTCAGAGAGTACGGACTGCGTGCCCAGTATCAGAGAGTACGGACTGTGTGCCCAGTATCAGACAGTACGGACTGAGTGTCTCGTGACAGAAAGTAAGGACTGTGTGTCCAGTGTCTGAGATACGGACTGTGTGTCCAGTGTCAGAGAGTACGAATGGCGTGTCCCGTGTCAGAGAGTACGAATTGTATGTCCCGTGTCTGAGATTACGGACTGTGTGACCTATGTCAGACACTACGGACTGCATGTCCCTTGTCAGAGAGTACGGACTGAGTGTCCAGTGTCAGAGAGTACGGACTGAGTGTCCTGTGTCTGAGAGTACGGACTGAGTGTCCTGTGTCAGAAAGTACGGACTGTGTGTCCAGTGTCTGAGAGTACGGACTGTGTGTCCTGTGTCTGAGAGTACAGACTATATGTGCAGTGTCAGAGAGTATGGACTGTGTGTCTCCTGTCAGAGAGTACAGACTGTGTGTCCTGTGTCAGAGAGTACGGACTGTGTGCCCAGTATCAGACAGTACGGATTGTGTGTCCAGTGTGAGAAAGTACGGACCGTGTGTCCTGTTTCTGAGAGTACGGACTGTGTGTCCCGTGTCAGAGAGTACGGACTGTGTGTCCAGTTTCAGAGAGTATGGACTGTGTCCAGTGTCAGAGAGTACGGACTGTATGTCCCATGTCAGGGAGTACAGACTGTGTATCCCGTGTCAGAGAGTATGGACTGTCTCTCCCGTGTCAGAGAGTACGGACTGGGTGTCCCATGTCAGAGAGTATGGACCGTGTGCCCAGTGTCTGAGAGTACGGACCGTGTGTCCTGTGTCTGAGAGTACAGACTGTGTGTCTCCTGTCAGAGAGTACGGACTGTTTGTCCCGTGTCAGAGAGTACGGACTGCGTGCCCAGTGTCAGAGAGTACAGACTGTGTGTCTCCTGTCAGAGAGTACGGACTGTTTGTCCCGTGTCAGAGAGTACCGACTGCGTGCCCAGTATCAGAGAGTATGGACTGTGTGCCCAGTATCAGACAGTACGGACTGAGTGTCTCGTGTCAGAAAATACGGACTGTGTGTCCAGTGTCTGAGATACGGACTGTGTGTCCAGTGTCAGAGAGTACGAATGGCGTGTCCCGTGTCAGAGAGTACGGATTGTATGTCCCGTGTCTGAGATTACGGACTGTGTGACCAATGTCAGACACTACGGACTGCATGTCCCTTGTCAGAGAGTACGGACTGAGTGTCCAGTGTCAGAGAGTACGGACTGAGTGTCCTGTGTCTGAGAGTACGGACTGAGTGTCCTGTGTCTGAGAGTACGGACTGAGTGTCCAGTGTCAGAGAGTACGGACTGAGTGTCCAGTGTCAGAGAGTACGGACTGAGTGTCCAGTGTCTGAGAGTACGGACTGAGTGTCCTGTGTCAGAAAGTACGGACTGTGTGTCCAGTGTCTGAGAGTACGGACTGTGTGTCCTGTGTCTGACAGTACAGACTATATGTGCAGTGTCAGAGAGTATGGACTGTGTGTCTCCTGTCAGAGAGTACAGACTGTGTGTCCTGTGTCAGAGAGTACGGACTGTGTGCCCAGTACCAGACAGTACGGATTGTGTGTCCAGTGTGAGAAAGTACGGACTGTGTGTCCTGTTTCTGAGAGTACAGACTGTGTGTCCTGTGTCTGAGAGTACGGACTGTGTGTCCTGTGTCTGAGAGTACGGACTGTGTGTACCGTGTCTGAGAGTACGGACTGTATGTCCCGTGTCAGAGAGTATGGACCGTGTGTCCAGTGTCAGAGAGTATGGACTGTGTCCAGTGTCAGAGAGTACGGACTGTATGTCCCATGTCAGGGAGTACAGACTGTGTATCCCGTGTCAGAGAGTATGGACTGTCTCTCCCGTGTCAGAGAGTACGGTCTGTGCGTCCCATATCAGAGTGTATGGTCCGTGTGTCCAGTGTCAGAGAGTACGGACTGTGTGTCCCGTGTCAGAGAGTACAGACTGCGTGCCCAGTGTCAGTGAGTACAGACTGTGTGTCTCCTGTCAGAGAGTACGGACTGTGTGTACTGTGTCAGAGAGTACGGACTGCGTGCCCAGCATCAGAGAGTACGGACTGTGTGCCCAGTATCAGACAGTACGGACTGTGTGTCCTGTGTCAGTGAGTATGGACTGTGTGTGTCCCATGTTTGAGAGTACGGACTGTGTGTCCTGTGTCTGAGAGTATAGACTGTGTGTCCCGTGTCAGAGAGTATGGACTGTGTGTCCCATGTCAGTGAGTATGGACTGTGTGTCCAGTGTCAGAGAGTATTGACTGTGTCCAATGTCAGAGAGTACGGACTGTGTGTCCAGTGTGAGAGTACGGACTGTATGTCCCATGTCAGGGAGTACGAACTGTATGTCCCGTGTCAGAGAGTATGGACTGTCTCTTCCGTGTCAGAGAGTACGGATTGTGTGTCCCGTGTCAGAGAGTAATGACCATGTGCCCAGTGTCTGAGAGTACGGACTGTGTGTCCTGTGTCTGAGAGTACGGACTATATGTCCTGTCAGAGAGTACAGACTGCGTGCCCAGTGTCAGAGAGTACAGACTGTGTGTCTCCTGTCAGAGAGTACGGACTGTGTGTACCGTGTCAGAGAGTATGGACTGCGTGCCCAGTATCAGAGAGTATGGACTGTGTGCCCAGTATCAGACTGTACGGACTGTGTGACCCGTGTCAGAAAGTACGGACTGTGTGTCCAGTGTCTGAGATACGGACTGTGTGTCCTGTGTCTGAGAGTACGGACTATATATCCCGTGTCAGAGAGTACGGACTGTGTGCCCAGTGTCAGAGAGTACAGACTGCGTGCCCAGTATCAGAGATTACGGACTGTGTGTTCCGTGTCAGAGAGTATGAACTGTCTGTCCCGTGTCAGAGAGTACGGACTGGGTGTCCCGTGTCAGAGAGTACGGACTGCGTGCCCAGTGTCAGAGAGTACGGACTGTGTGTCCAGTGTCAGAGAGTACGGACTGTGTGTCCAGTGTCAGAGAGTACGAACTGTGTGTCCACTGACAGAGAGTACGAACTGTGTGTCCAGTGTCAGAGAGTCCGGACTGTGTGTCCTGTGTCTGAGAGTATAGACTGTGTGTCCCATGTCAGTGAGTATGGACCGTGTGTCCAGTGTGAGAGAGTATGGATCTTGTCCAATGTCAGAGAGTACGGACTGTGTTTTCAGTATGAGAGTACGGACTGTATGTCCCGTGTCAGAGAGTACGGACTGTGTGTCCCGTGTCAGAGAGTATGGACTGTCTCTCCCGTGTCAGAGAGTACGGACTGGGTGTCCCATGTCAGAGAGTATGGACCGTGTGCCCAGTGTCAGAGAGTACGGACTGTGTGTCCTGTGTCTGAGAGTACGGACTATATGTCCTGTGTCAGAAAGTACAGACTGCGTGCCCAGTGTCAGAGAGTACAGACTGTGTGTCTCCTGTCAGAGAGTACGGACTGTTTGTCCCGTGTCAGAGAGTACCGACTGCGTGCCCAGTATCAGAGAGTACGGACTGTGTGCCCAGTATCAGACAGTACGGACTGAGTGTCTCGTGTCAGAAAGTACGGACTGTGTGTCCAGTGTCTGAGATACGGACTGTGTGTCCAGTGTCAGAGAGTACGAATGGCGTGTCCCGTGTCAGAGAGTACGGATTGTATGTCCCGTGTCTGAGATTACGGACTGTGTGACCAATGTCAGACACTACGGACTGCATGTGCCTTGTCAGAGAGTACGGACTGAGTGTCCAGTGTCAGAGAGTACGGACTGAGTGTCCTGTGTCTGAGAGTACGGACTGAGTGTCCTGTGTCAGAAAGTACGGACTGTGTGTCCAGTGTCTGAGAGTACGGACTGTGTGTCCTGTGTCTGAGAGTACGGACTATATGTGCAGTGTCAGAGAGTATGGACTGTGTGTCTCCTGTCAGAGAGTACAGACTGTGTGTCCTGTGTCAGAGAGGACGGACTGTGTGCCCAGTATCAGACAGTACGGATTGTGTGTCCAGTGTGAGAAAGTACGGACTGTGTGTCCAGTGTCTGAGAGTACGGACTGTGTGTCCTGTGTCTGAGAGTACAGACTGTATGTCCCGTGTCAGAGAGTATGGACTGGGTGTCCCGTGTCAGAGAGTATGGACCGTGTGTCCAGTGTCAGAGAGTATGGACTGTGTCCAGTGTCAGAGAGTACGGACTGTATGTCCCATGTCAGGGAGTACAGACTGTGTATCCCGTGTCAGAGAGTATGGACTGTCTCTCCCGTGTCAGAGAGTACGGTCTGTGCGTCCCATATCAGAGTGTATGGTCCGTGTGTCCAGTGTCAGAGAGTACGGACTGTGTGTCCCGTGTCAGAGAGTACAGACTGCGTGCCCAGTGTCAGTGAGTACAGACTGTGTGTCTCCTGTCAGAGAGTACGGACTGAGTATACCGTGTCAGAGAGTACGGACTGTGTGTACTGTGTCAGAGAGTACGGACTGCGTGCCCAGCATCAGAGAGTACGGACTGTGTGCCCAGTATCAGACAGTACGGACTGTGTGTCCTGTGTCAGAACGTACGGACTGTGTGTCCTGTGTCAGTGAGTATGGACCGTGTGTCCAGTGTCAGAGAGTACGGAGTGTGTGTGTCCCATGTTTGAGAGTACGGACTGTGTGTCCCGTGTCAGAGAGTATGGACTTTGTGTCCCATGTCAGTGAGTATGGACCGTGTGTCCAGTGTCAGAGAGTATTGACTGTGTCCAATGTCAGAGAGTACGGACTGTGTGTCCAGTGTGAGAGTAAGGACTGTATGTCCCATGTCAGGGAGTACGAACTGTGTGTCCCGTGTCAGAGAGTATGGACTGTCTCTTCCGTGTCAGAGAGTACGGATTGTGTGTCCCGTGTCAGAGAGTAATGACCATGTGCCCAGTGTCTGAGAGTACGGACCGTGTGTCCTGTGTCTGAGAGTACGGACTATATGTCCTGTCAGAGAGTACAGACTGCGTGTACCGTGTCAGAGAGTATGGACTGCGTGCCCCGTATCAGAGAGTACGGACTGTGTGCCCAGTATCAGACTGTACGGACTGTGTGCCCAGTATCAGACTGTACGGACTGTGTGTCCCGTGTCAGAAAGTACGGACTGTGTGTCCAGTGTCTGAGATACGGACTGTGTGTCCTGTGTCTGAGAGTACGGACTATATATCCCGTGTCAGAGAGTACGGACTGTGTGCCCAGTGTCAGAGAGTACAGACTGCGTGCCCAGTATCAGAGATTACGGACTGTGTGTTCCGTGTCAGAGAGTATGAACTGTCTGTCCCGTGTCAGAGAGTACGGACTGGGTGTCCCGTGTCAGAGAGTACGGACTGCGTGCCCAGTGTCAGAGAGTACGGACTGTGTGTCCAGTGTCAGAGAGTATGGACTGTGTGTCCCGTGTCAGAGAGTACGGACTGTGTCCAATGTCAGAGAGAACGGACTATGTGTCCAGTGTCAGAGAGTACAGACTGTGTGTCCCATGCGAGAGAGTATGGACTGTGTGTCCCGTGTCGGAGAGTACGGACTGGGTGTCTGTTGTCAGACAGTACAGACTGTGTCCAATGTCAGAGAGTATGGACCGTGTGTCCAGTGTCAGAGAGTATGGACTGTGTCCAATGTCAGAGAGAACGGACTATGTGTCCAGTGTCAGAGAGTATGGACGTTGTATCCAGTGTCAGAGAGTACGGAGTGTATGTCCCATGTCAGAGAGTACCGCATGTGTGTCCAGTGTCAGAGAGTACGGACTGTGTGTCCCGTGTCAGAGAGTACGGACTGTGTGTCCTGTGTCAGAGAGTATGGACTGTGTGTCCCGTGTCAGAGAGTATGGACTGTGTGTCCTGTGTCAGAGTATGGACTGTGTGTCCTGTGTCAGAGACTAGGGACTGTGTGTCCCATGTCAGAGTGTACGGACTGTGTGTCCTGTGTCGAAGAGTACGGACCATGTGTCCCGTGTCAGAGTGTATGGACTGTTTGTCCCACGTGAGACTGTATGACTGTGTGTCCCACATGAGACTGTACGGACTGTGTGTGTCCCCTGTCTGAGTGTCCGGACTGTGTGCCCAGTGTCAGAGAGTAGGGACTGTGTGTCGCATGTCAGAGAGTACTGACTGTGTGTCCCGTGTCAGAGAGTACGGACTGTGTGTCCTGTGTCAGAGAGTACAGACTGTGTGTCCCGTGTCAGAGAGTACGGACTGTCTGTCCCGTGTCAGAGAGTACGGACTGCGTGTCCCCTGTCTGAGGGTACGGTCTGCTTGTCCCCTGTCTGAGGGTACGGACTGTTTGTCCCGTGTCAGAGAGTACGGACTGTGTGTCCCCTGTCAGAGAGTATGGACTGTTTGTCCCGTGTCAGAGAGTACGGACTGTGTGTCCCGTGTCAGAGAGTACGGACTGTGTGTCCCGTGTCAGAGTGTACGGACCGTGTGTCCCGTGTCAGAGGGTACAGACCGTGTGTCCCATGTCAGAGAGTACGGACCGTGTGTCCCGTGTCAGAGAGTACGGACCGTGTGTCCCGTGTCAGAGAGTACAGACCGTGTGTCCTGTCACATATGTGCTGCTTACGTGAAGAAGTGTTGAAAGATGCAGATTCAATGATTCTCTAATAACCATATCTGAGCTCCCACTCGATCCCCTGAGTTTAGTTCCCATGGTTACTCAGAGTCGGTATGTTTGTGTTGCTAGGTGATGAGAAATATGGTTCACTGTGCTGACCTGAGTAATCCTACCAAACCACTGGAGTTGTACCGGCAGTGGACAGATCGCATCCTGGAAGAGTTTTTCCGTCAGGGAGACAAAGAAAGAGAGCGCGGCATGGAGATCAGCCCAATGTGTGACAAACACACAGCCTCAGTGGAAAAGACGCAGGTATTTACTGAAACAAGGGAGACGTTATGTATGAACAACTGAGCCATGTATTTCATTTAGCCTCAGCACTCCCGAGTTATTGGAGACTTCTGCTGTCCTCCTCCTTCTGTCAAACAGTATTTGAGTATGAGCACAGGTTGTCGTGCACCCATCAGTTGAAGATCGGGCTGGTTCTCAGTGTCAGTCTGGTTATAAATGATCCCAAATCCAGGTTTCCCCTCATGAGGACCACAATGTGGGACAGTCAGCAAGATCTGCTTCTCCCAGGAATCTCGGTCCTGAATAACTATGTCCACAGCAAGGAGAGCATAGGGAGAGCAAGGTAATGGGGGGAGAAGCCAAGGAAGATAAGTGCTCAGGGGTTGGAATAAGGTTTATTGTCTCTGATGCCATTCTCTGTGCCTTGCAGGTGGGATTCATTGACTACATAGTGCACCCACTGTGGGAGACATGGGGTGACCTCGTGCACCCTGATGCCCAGGATATCCTGGACACACTTGAGGACAACAGGTACTGGTACCAGAGTATGATCCCACAGAGCCCCTCACCACCACTGGATGACCCCAGCCAGGGAGAAGAGGTTTGCACTGACAAGTTCCAGTTTGAACTGACACTGGAGGAAGAAGAGGAATCAGATCGATCAGACAAGGAGAGAAACAGCACAGGAGAGGAGGAGACAAGCTGCCACAGCTCAGAAGAGACCATGTTGTGCACAGCTGAGGCACAGGAAGACAGCAGCACCAAGGAGGGACAAATAGGCACCACAGCCAAGGACACATCTTCTGTAGAGTCATAAAAGAGGGAGAACAACCCTTGTGCAAAACAGATGAAATTTGTCCATTCTTGGAGACATACGCATCATCTGTGATTGGAATCCAGGTCTGTGGGTGGATTCCAACATCAGAGCGCCCGAAAACTGAGCAAATTCAGTATGGGAAGGGGACAGGAGATCAAAGCATTCTTTGGTTTGAACCTTTAATACGGTGAGAAGAAGTCACTTTGAAAGAGTGTGTACCTCAATCTCCCCCCAGCCCAACAGCAGTGAAAGAAACAGTCACAACCTGGGTAAACGAGAGACTTCCAACAAGAACCAGGTGGACCCACCGAAGCTCCCTCTCCCCCACATTGTTTCCATGACAAGGAATCTGTTTCTCTGAGTGTGACAGGGTCTGGGAACTGCGTGCCTTTTCTAGAATTATCTACAAGCTTTGTCTTTGTAGTTAAGTCAAGCAATGATTTGTTTTATTTTTAATGTTATATTTTACGTACTGTTTCTTATAAGTTATTCCGCAAGGTTCTAGAAAGAGCCAGATCAATGGAACATAAGCCGGTGGATATGAAGTGAAACTGGTTGCAAACACTAAACTCTGCTCCTCACTTTGTGAAGTCTTCCTCTAACCTTCTTTTGCACAATATGGCAATATCTTTGGGACTTTTTAAAATAATTTATGTTGTAGAGATTCTGTGGTGCGCACAAGTTGCTGCACTGGCTAAGGTTGGGAATGTTTCCTCGGTTTGAGGTTTCCTGTTCTCATGTGCCAGGAGGGTACTGCACTTTCATGTCTGTTAATGGCTTTGAGAGGACCAAGGCAAGATTTGGGCCCAGCTTAAAGCTAGGACCACCTTAAACATGCCTCCTGTCTTCTCCATTCTTGTCCTCTTTAGAAGGAGACGCTGAATCCCAATGAAATCGGTTTTCACAGTATCTCCAGCACCTACTTATCCACTCCTCTGGCGTCTGGAGGAAATGTAACCATGGGAATATTATAGCCATGTCCAGTTGTGTCTTCATTAGATACACATACATAAATATGTGTACACACACACACACTCACTCACTCTCACATACACCCACACAGTCACTCACTCTCACATACACCCACACACACACTCACTCTCACATACACCCACACACACTCACACAAACACACTCACTCTCACATACACCCACACAGTCACTCACTCTCACATACACCCACACACAGACACACACACACACACTCTCACATACACCCACACGCACTCACTCTCACATACACCCACTCACACTCACATACACCCACACACACACTCACATACACCCACTCACACACACACTCTCTCACATACACCCACACACTCACTCACTCTCAATACACCCACGCACGCACACACTCACTCTCACATACACTGGCTCACACACACACACTCACCCTCACATAACTCACATACACACACACCCACACAGACACACTCACTCTCACATACACCCACTCACACACACTCTCACTCACTCACTCTCACGTACACCCATCCACATACACACTCACTCACTCTCACACCTCACACACACACACTCATTCTCACATACACCCACTCGCACACACTCACTCTCACAAACATCCACACACACACATGCACTCACTCTCACATATACCCACCCACACACGCACACACACTCACTCACTCTCACATACAGCCACTCACACACACACTCACTCACTCTCACATACATCCACCCCACGTACACACATGCACTCACTCTCACATATACCCACCCACACATGCACGCACACTCACTCACCCACACAGACACATGCACTCACTCTCACATATATCCATCCACACACACAGTCACTAACTCACACACCCCACACATGCACACACACTCTCTCACCCACATTCAATCATTTTCACATAGACCCACTCACACACACACTCACTCATTCTCACATACACCCACCCACACATGCACACAGTGACCCCACATGCACACTTTCACTGACTCTCATATACACCCACACACACACACACGCATTCACTCACTCTCATGTACACCCACCCACACATTCACTCACTCTCACATACACCCACTCACTCACACACATTCACTCTGTAACATACACCCACTCACACATACCCACTCACATATACCCTCACACACACACTCACTCACTCTCACATATACCCATGCACGCACATGACTCATTCTCACATACACCGACTCACACACACTCACTCTCACATAACTCACAAACACACACAGTCACACTCACTCTCACATACACCCCCACACATACTCACTCACTCTCGCGTCCACTCACTCACACACACACACTCTCACTCATTCTCACATACACCCACCCTCACACACACATTCACTCAGTCTCACATACACCCACCCTCACACACACATTCACTCAGTCTCACATACATCCACACACACACATTCACACACACACATTCACTCACACACATTCACACACACACATTCACACACACACATTCACTCACACACATCCACCCACACACACACATCCACACACACACATTCACCCACACACATTCACTCACATGTTCTGATTACTATTGAGGTGCAAAGTAAATCCTGAATCTGGAATGTTTTAATTCTCTGTCCCAGAATCATGTGAGGGTTCTGTTCTAAACCAGAATTTTCATTTATTTGTTTCTTTAATTAAACCAAAGGCAGGACATGAAGCTGTGCTCTTCTGGTTTGCTGTACAAGGTCAGTATAAGTTTGATTTTTGTTGCCTTAAACTCAGTTTGCGCTCGTAAGAGAACTCTGTACCGGCCAACTCTCAGTCCCGGAGATGAGATTGGTGTGATGCCATAGGGATTCCCTCCTGTGCCAAGAGCCAAGCTATTGGAGTCTGCCAGAATTGCCAATATACAGCTGTTATCACCACCATAAATGCTGCATTCAATCAAGATACAGTTCATGGAAATTAATGTTGTCTTGAGTTCCAGAACCAACACACACAGAGCATGAAATAATGCATACTCTTCCCATAACAACCCTCACTTCAAATCATACAATACTCAACCCATCCAGCCTCTGCTTTCTCTTTAAAGAACTATCCAATTGGTCGCACTCATCTGCTCTTTCCCCTTAGTTTTTCAAGAATTTACCTCATTCACTTTTGAAGTTACTTTAATATCTGCTCCCACTGCCCTATTGGCTAGCACATTCCAGATCAGAATAACTCACTGTGTTAAAAAAAAGGTCTTATCTCCACTTGTTCTTTGGTCTTTAATCTGTGCCCCAGTGTTACCTGCCCACTGGAAATAGATTCCTGCTAATTTCCTTGACCAAAATCTCTCATTACCATCGTGCTCAAAGTCAGGTCAGCCAAGGGTTAAACAGCTTTCTCTCTGTGGTCTTTAGGGCACTGATGTGATCCATCATCTGACAGTTGGAATAGCTCTGTCACTATAAAGCCCATTACTAAAGCATTAGGATCCTGCTACAAACTTATCCCCAAAGGAATTATCATCATGAAGTTACAAATAATTGAGACAACTCATGCCCCCCCCCCCCCCCCACCCCCCACCTTAGCTGAACAGACAAGTACCAGAAACACCAGCTGGGGATAAAGTGGCCATTCTGAACAGTCTTCACCAAGCAGCCAAGATCAGGCACAGCTCTGTAATTCTTGTACAGTTTTTTCTTAGTTTTTATTGTTCACAATTTTATTTGTTTGGTTCTGGTTTGTACATAATGTAATGTTTGTAAATGATTCTCTAAAGCAGTTATGATATGGAGGCTGAAAGATAGTACTGAGGAGAAGAAATGATAATTCCTTTGTATTATAATGTGATATGTATTGCCCTTGGAAACTGTCACCTACGTTCAGCCAGTGCTGTTCCTCAAGTAAGGGACTGGGCAAAAAACTATTTTAAATGTGTCACCATCAAATACTCACTCATCCATTTACTGTGATGGAGGAATGGTTACAAATAAGAGATTGAATCAGACAATACAGATCCGACGAGACTCCTTTACAATCTAAATTATGCTCTGAATGTGAGATATTATTAACAAATCGCAATAGGCAGAGCAATGCAAAAAATACAACCATCTTTTCCAGTGCAGATATCCCATTAAACTGATTTTCAGCTTCACCTCATCTTGTCCATTCCTCCACTTGTGAACAAAATACTTGCAATTGCCCCCTCACCCATTCCCTCCTCACTCATTCCCCACTCACCCTTTCTCCACTTGCTCAATCCCCCTCACCCATCCCAACCTGCTCATCCCCCCCCCCCCCCCCCCCCCACCCAATTTCCCAGTGTCTACCCTCCTTCATTCACCTCTTTTCCAACACTTGCCTTTGGCCATCACAAGCTTATTATTCCCCCTTGCTCATTCCCATCTTCCTCTTCCCATTCCCATTTCCCTACCCATTTCCCCCATACTCCTTTGCAACCCTCACCCATTCGTAGACTCTGAGCTATTCTAAACCTGGTTGGTCACATTGTTCTTTCTCTGAATCATGTTTTGAGAATTTTAAGAATATTGGAAACTGCAAACAAGAAATGGAACATTTTGTTGCGCCTGTGCAGTAATGTTCTCACACCAATCAAAGCATATACCAGCACATTAGTAAACAAGATGGTGGAGTCTCCAATGTTTCTGAAATGCAGCATCCAATGGGTGTATTAGCTCAGATTGTTCCAGTCAGACAGCCTGTGGTGAGGGTGAGATGTATAACACCCTGTATGAACCCAAACCTGTTTGGCTCTCACTATTTTTTCAAATGGAGAAACAGCTGACTCCAGCAAAACCCCAATTCACTGCGTCAGGTCTGAGCCACTGCACTGGCTCTATGCTCACTGCAATAGCAGTACATTCAGTTCCAGAATTAGTGAAACTTCATGCAATTGTCACAGACTACCTACAAAAGAATCTTCCAAAAAATATTTGGGCAAGATGGGTCATGGGTCAGCAGTGGTCAATGTTGGATGAATTTGAACATTTCTCTATCTGATTTTCAGTCCAAGGTGCCCACAGAATGCAGGATTCTCGAGGATGGTTTCATAAAGGAAACTGAGCACTTTCAACTTTCCATATTCAATAAATGGATCTATTGTACATTGTAGCATTAAATCGTACAGAAACATGTTTGAAAAACTATTAAAAATCACTTGAAATTACTTGTAACATTTGTATATTTGTGTGATAGTGCTCAGGTCCGACTCATACCCAGCTTTATATCTCAGTGTGCCTGAGGCTCAGATCGCTCTCAATCTCTAGCAGTGTTAGAAAGTGTTTCTATCAATAAAATAACACCCCATAAAATGTCCAAGGCCAAGCCCTCCTAATACGTACATTGTGGAATGTGTGATTTACTGATTTTTAGAATCATGCTTATTGAATGCGTAAGGAATTTCAGTCAATGAGAGAACCATGGGAAATGTCAAGGAATAAAAAGCACAAAGGAGGTCCAAAAGGTTTGTTGTAATTATTCTCTTTCATGGACTTACTGGTGACTATTCATCCCATCTCTACCTAGACATTATGGCTTACTGGGGTAGTGCACTGGAAATCAAGACCCTCTATTTCCAGTGTTTTCACAAAAATTAGATTTGATAAAAATAAGCAGAATTCCCCAATTTACCAGCCTTTTAGATCCAGGTTGACAGAAAGCACAAAGCAGATTTCTGTATTTAAATTATTATAATTCTAGTTACAGATAAACAAGTATGAACCTTTGGAACACAACTCTATTAGTTAGAGTTCTAACTCCTAATAAAACTCCCCTTTATGCACATATACATGCTGAAAAAATTGTGTTATAAGTAGAGAGAAAGAGTGGGAAGGCAGTGTTTCATGTCCATATTTTGTTGAGATGATCATTTTGGCTTGTCAGGACTTACTCAAAAAGAATCTGACTTATTGGTTAAAGCAACAATTTGCAGCAGATGATTAGGAGAAATAAATTGGCCTTTTCCCTGCAGAGTGAAAGTCAGCTCCTTCCATTTTGGAAGCCCGGAAGATTCTGCTCCTCGATACTTCATAATCAATCCGTTCAGACATGTTTTTACACACCTCTGGAGTTGGTGGGACTTGACCCCAACCTCCTGACTCAGAGGTAAGAACACGAGTATTGTATCACAGGAGCCCTTTAGGCTGCTGGCTATATCATTCACACCCAGAAGCAGTTCAGGTAATTGGGAACCAATCGCAAATGGTTGTTGGCAAGTGGAAAATCTCTCTGATCGATCCACAGACCAATCAACTACTTGTTGCTGACAAATCATTACAGAGCCTGTAATCTCCCCCACTGTTCAAGCAGCAGTGTAAATAGCAATCACAATGAGAGCCAGGTGACATTTTTAAACAATACAGTAAGCTTTTCAACAGTACTTAGTTTTGAAAACAATCTCCACCTACCTCGACACTGTCCTATCCCCCCTAGTCCAGGAACTCCCCAAATACGCTTGAGACACCATCCATGCCCTTCACCTCCTCCAAGACTTAAGTTTCCCAGCCCCCACCACTTCATCTTCACCATGGACATCCAATCCCTCTACACCTCCATCAAGCATGACCAGGGCCTCCAAGCCCTCCATTTCTTCCTCTCCCGACATCCCCAACAGTATCCTTCCTCCGACACTGGCATTCATTTGGCTGAACTGGTCTTCAACCTCAACAATTTCTCCTTCAAATCCTCCCACTTCCTCCAGACCAAAGAGGTAGCTGGTATGGGCCCCAGCTATGCCTGTCTCTTTGTTGGCTACGTAGAACAGTCCATCTTCTATAGTTACACCGGCACCACTCCCCACCTCTTCCTCCGCTACATTGATGACTGTATTGGCGCCACCTCGTGCTCCCACAAGGAGGATGAGCAGTTCATCAACTTCACCAACATATTCCACCCCGGCCTTAAGTTCACCTGGACCATCTCTGACACCTCCCTCCCCTTCCTGGACCTCTCCATCTCCATTAGTGACGACCGACTTAACACTGACATTTTTTACAAACCCACCAACTCCCACAGCTACCTGGATTACACCTCTTCCCACCCTACCTCCTGCAAAAATGCCATCCCGTATTCCCAATTCCACCATCTCCACCGTATCTGCTCCCAGGAGGACCAGTTCCACCACAGAACTCACCAGATGGCCTCCTTCTTTAGAGACCACAATTTCCCTTCCCACGTGGTTGAAGATGCCCTCCAATGCATCTCATCCACATCCAGCACCTCCGCCCTCAAACCCCACCCCTCCAACCGTAATAAGGACAGAACCCTTGGTCCTCACCTTCCACCCCCACCAACCTCCGCATAAACCGCATCATCTACTGACATTTTTGCCACCTCCAAATGGACCCCACCACCAGGGATATATTTCCCTCCCCATCCCTTTCCGCTTTCCGCAAAGACCGTTCCCTCCGTGACTACCTGGTCAGGTCCACACCCCCCAACAACCCACCCTCCCATCCTGGCACCTTCCGCTGCCACCGCAGGAATTGCAAAACCTGTGCCCACACTTCCCCCCACCTCCATCCAAGGCCCCAAAGGAGCCTTCCACATCCGTCAAAGTTTTACTTGCATATCCACAAATGTCATTTATTGTATCCGTTGCTCCCAATTCCTTCTCCTTTACACAAGGGAGACTGGACGCCTTCTTGCAGAGCCCTTTAGGGAACATCTCCTGGACACCCGCACCAATCAACCCCACCGCTCCATGGCTGAACATTTCAACTCCCTCTCCCACTCTGCCAAAGACATGCAGGTCGTGGGCCTCCTCCACTGCCACTCCCTCACCACCCGATATCTGGAGGGAAGAACACCTCACCCTCCGCCTCAGAACACTTCAACCCCATGGCATCAATGTGGACTTACCAGTTTCCTCATTTCCCTTCCCCTTCCAGCTCAGCACTATCCTCATGACCTGTCCCACCTATGCGCTCCACCCTCCTCTCCGACCTATCACCTTCATGCTCACCTCCATCCACCTATTGCACTCTCAGCTACCTTCTCCCCAACCCCAACCCCCTCCCATTTATCTCTCCATCCCGGAGGCTCCCTGTCTCATTCTTGATGAAGGGCTTTTGCCTGAAAGGTCGATTTTCCTGCTCCTCAGATGCTGCCTGACCTGCTGTGCTTTTCCAGTACCACCCTAATCTTGACTCTGATCTCTAGCATCGCAGTACCCACTTTTGCCTTTTCCCATTTCAGTCCAGAATCAAACAACACGGACATATAAAAAGGTCTTTACACAGAATAAATACTGCCCCCACTGCCTTGATCCCAAATTACTCCCATAGCTCTCTGTTTTCCCATACTAACTGCAAATAAATCCCACTAACCTGCTCTCTTCCCATACCCCTGTTTTCATCTTGCAGTTTGCTCCATTCTGTTCAATTTGAGTTGGTAAAAAAGAAGCAGCCCTTCAGAAATCAAAAAAAAGTTTCTTTAAAGCTAACCAGTTATTTAACATTTTCTCTCAGTGATCCGACCGACTTCCCGTGAGTTTAAAGTAAATGTGGAGCATGAACCACTGGGTAGAGAGCTCCTTCAGAAACTCCAAAACCAAAGGATAGTCCCAAACATCTTCCAAACCTTAAACTCTCATCAAGTATACCTTATGTAAGATGTCACTCAGCTGATTTTTAAAATGATTCTTGTCTTTAAGGTATAAGGAACTTGTGACATTATGGAAAATGTGAGAAACTGTACAATTTTTCAGGAAGTCTAAAAAATGTTCAGCATCCACATTTGAGTAAGTCCCATTATAAATATGGACTTCAAATTAAACCAGTAGAACAGAATGTGAAATATGTGCTTGGAATGTTCAGATTACAAATGCAAGACAAGAATTTTATTTCTGGAGACAATTTGCACAGGTTAAATGGATTGGCCAAGGGAAATGTGGGGTTACAGGGATAGGGTAGAGGAGTGGATCTGGGTGGGATGTTCTTTGGAGAGGTGGCATGGAGGGATGGGCTGAATGGCCTACTTCCACACTGTAGGGATTCTACGATTCAGAGTTATGATGGGGGGGTGGTGGTGGGGGGGGGGGGGTCAGAGGGGAAAGTTGGAGCTAACATTTGGTTCAATATATGAACATTCCTGAGTTGATGAGCCTGACATGTTGTAACTTAGACAAAAGGCAACTTTAATTAAGAAAGATTTGAATACCATTCTAAAAGGGCAGTGATTAAATGTCATCTTTTTAACTGTCTATTGTTCTCATCCAACTATCTTGTCTGTTAAATGAGGTTTTTATCCAGTCACATAATGACATTTTACTCAGTCATACCACAAATGTCACAAAAGCAGCCAGAGGATGATAAAGAACTGGGGCACTATATGCTCACTTGCTGCTTGGAAGGGTTATGCTATTTACATTGTTAGCCCTTCACACCTTCCCAACCAGTCATAGCAGCTGTTCAGAAATTCACTTCAGATGACCAGCCAACTCTACACTTGGAAAGTTGGGGAAATAGAGCAATTAACTGCACCTCAGTGGTTCCTGCCTTTCAGTAGAGGGGGGATACTAATGTGGTGAGTCCAGTTGAGTTTCTGGTCCATGGTAACCCCAAGAATGTTGATCGTGGGGGATTCAGTGATGGTAACACTATTGAATGTCAAGAGTCGATAGATTGTCTCTTATTAAAGATAATACTTGCCTGACATTTGTGTGCCGTGAATATTACTTAAATGTTTTCACATTTGTGACTACTCTGAGATTACTGAGGCTTGATTTCCATGGCACTATCTCTGTGCAGAAATACCTGTGCAATTTTCCACATTGCTGGTTAGATACCAGTTTTGTCGCTATACTGGAACAGCCTGGCTAGGGGTTCAGTTAGTTCTGTAGAGCAAACCTTCAGTACTCTGAAGACACCCATTACCTTTGCAGCATTCAATATCTTCAGCTGTTTCTTGATACAATATGAAGTGAATCAAGTTGGCTGAAGACTGGCCTCTGTGCTGCTGGGGATTGCTGAGACGGATTACCCACTGGCACTTCTGGCTGAGATCATTATGAATGTTTTAACCTTTTGCACTGACGTGCAGGGGCTCCCCATCATTAAGAATGTTTGTGGAGCCTTCTCCAATGAGTTGTTTAATTGTCCACTACCATTCACTGGATGTGGGTTTGACTGGAGAACTTAGATCCAATATGTTGGTTAGATTACTTACAGTGTGGAAACAGGCCCTTCGGCCCAACAAGTCCACATCGACCCACCGAAGCGTAATCCACCCAGACCCATTCCCCTACATTTACCCCTTCACCTAACATTACTGGCAATTTAGCATGGCTAATTCACCTAACCTGCACATCTTTGGACTGTGGGAGGAAACCGGAGCACCCGGAGGAAACCCATGCAGACACGGGGAGAGAATGTGCAAACTCCACACAGTCAGTCGCCTGAGGCGGGAATTGAACCCGGGTGTTTGGCGCTGTGAGGCAGCAGGGCTATCCACTGGGCCACCGTGCCACCCATGGTTGATTGTGGGATCTCTGATTGTGACATTACAGCACAGGGAGACAATGTTGGTGCCCATGGTGCTCAGCACAACAGCAGCTCAAAGAAATATACACATAATGTCCTGAGATATTAAATCTGTTTCTTTTTCCATGCATGCAGCTTGACTCTGACCTGAATAATTCACATCAGTTTTGTTTTCCTCTCTTGATATTGTCCTGATATCCTCAACCTGCCTAGGACATAAATACAGATTTAGGCTTTCTTCACAATTTATTACTCTAATCAGCATTTACACTGTGTTAGTTTAGTCTGACATCCTGCTCAAAAACTCAGAGTTGAGCAGCGACTGATATTGCACATCTAGATAGGAATAATGTGATCAAGGATAGTCAGCATGGTTTTGTGAAGGGCAAGTCGTGCCTCACAAACCTTATTGAATTCTTTGAAAAGGTGACGAAGGAGGTTGATGAGGGGAAAGCGGTAGATGTGGTATATATGGATTTTAGTAAGGCGTTTGATAAGGTTCCCCATGGTAGGCTACTGCAGAAAATACGGAGATATGGCATTGAGGGTGAGTTGGAGGTTTGGATTAGGAATTGGCTGGATGGAAGAAGACAGAGGGTAGTAGTTGATGGCAAAGTTTCTTCATGGAGTGCCGTCACTAGCGGTGTTCCGCAAGGATCTGTTTTGGGACCATTGCTGTTTGTCATTTTTATAAATGACCTGGAAGAGGGGTTAGAAGGTTGGGTGAGCAAGTTTGCGGATGACACGAAAGTCGGAGGAGTTGTTGACAGTGAGGAAGCATGTGGCAGGTTACAGCAGGATATAGAGAAGCTGCAGAGCTGGGCAGAAAGGTGGCAGATGGAATTCAATGTAGCTAAGTGCGAGGTGATTCACTTTGGGAAGAATAACAAAAAGATGGGGTACTGGGCTAATGGTCGGATACTTGGTAGTGTGGATGAGCAGAGGGATCTTGGTGTCCATGTACACAGATCTCTGAAAGTTGCCACCCAGGTAAATAGTGCGGTGAGGAAGGCATATGGCGTACTGGCTTTTATTGGTAGAGGAATTGAGTTCCGGAGTCCTGAGGTCATGATGCAGTTGTATAAGACTCTGGTACGGCCGCATCTGGAATATTGTGTGCAGTTTTGGTCGCCATACTATAGGAAGGATGTGGAGGCATTGGAACGGGTGCAGAGGAGGTTTACCAGGATGTTGCCTGGTATGGAAGGAAAATCGTATGAGGAAAGACTGAGGCACTTGGGGCTGTTTTCACTAGAGAAAAGAAGGTTTAGGGGTGACTTGATTGAGGTGTACAAGATGATTAGGGGGTTAGATAGGGTCGACAGTATGAACCTTTTCCCGCGTATTGAGTCGGGTATTACAAGGGGGCATAGCTTTAAATTAAGGGGGAGTAGATATAGGACTGATGTTAGGGGTAGGTTCTTCACTCAGCGAGTCGTTAGTTCATGGAATGCCCTGCCAGTAACAGTGGTGGACTCTCCCTCTTTATGGGCATTTAAGAGGGCATTGGATAGGTATATGGAGGATAGTGGGTTAGTGTAGTTTAGGTGGGCTTGGATCGGCGCAACATCGAGGGCCCAAGGGCCTGTACTGCGCTGTATTCTTCTATGTTCTATGTTCTATGTTCTATGTTCTATGTTCTATGTTCCCCTAAAATGCAGTTTTCCTTTCAAGTCTACAGCAAACCCCTCTCTTCCTCTCTCTTTCACACACACACTCCCTGATTTTCTCTCTATCTGTTGAACTTTCCTTCATTCTTTCTCTTCCAATCCTTCTCTCGGGCTGCCTGCCACTCCTTGGCTCTACTGAGGAACTCAGTTCCTCTTTATTGATTGTCTGTTTTGCTCTAAACTTTTACCTTAGTCTAATTCTCGGTTTTTGACTATCCATCTTTTTCATTGCTTGTTCTATCTATGTTATTTTCACAATGAGCTTTTGAGATTGCATGGCCTAGTGAAACTATGGGTTACATAATGAACCTAAAATCAGTGCCCTTTGGGCAAGCAATCTTGTGAATCCTGAACCCAGCGAATGAGTCAGGAGGGCACAGTGATTGTCTGAATATGAACCGAATGGAAATTGATCCAGAAAACTCAGTGTTTGATGCCATTCCTGCAACTCAGAGCATTTCTGACAGAGGTAATGGTTACTACAAAACATTGCAGAGGGTTTCTGGTGGATGTAATGGAAATTCAGACTGATACTGACTGAAACATACCAGGAATCCAACTCCATGCAGACTGAGCCGATCTCAGAAAAAAGGTAGTTAATTCTGGCTGATTTGTAATGGACTGAGAAAACATAACACTGTCGGAGGGTCAGTGCTGAGGGAGTGCCGCACTGTCAGATAGTCAGTGCTGAGGGAGTGTGCTGCACTGTCAGAGGGTTAGTGCTGAGGGAGTGCCGCACTGTCAGAGAGTCAGTGCTGAGGGAGTGCCGCACTGTCAGAGAGTCAGTGCTGAGGGAGTGCCGCACTGTCAGAGAGTCAGTGCTGAGGGAATGGGCACTGTCAGAGGGTCAGTGCTGAGGGAGTGCCGCACTGTCAGAGGGTCAGTGCTGAGGGAGTGCTGCACTGTCAGAGGGTCAGTGCTGAGGGAGTGCCGCACTGTCAGAGGGTCAGTGCTGGGGGAGTGCTGCACTGTCAGAGGGTCAGTGCTGGGGGAGTGCTGCACTGTCATAGAGTCAGTGCTGAGGGAGTGCTGCACTGTCAGAGGGTCAGTGCTGAGAGAGTGCTGCATGTCAGAGGGTCAGTACTGAGGGAACGCAACACTTACAGAGAGTCAGCACTGAGGGAACACTGCACTGTCAGAGGGTCAATACTGAAGGAGTGCTATACTGTCAAAGAGTCAGCACTGACTCTAGTGCCACATTGTTAGAGAGTTAGTTCTGAGGGAGTGCCGCACTGTTGGAGAGTCAGTGCTGAGGCAGTGCCACACTGTTGGAGGGTCAGTGTGGAGGGAGTGCCTCACTGTTGGAGAGTCAGTGCTGAGGGAGTGCCGCACTGTTGGAGAGTCAATGCTGAGGGAATGCCTCACTGTTGGAGAGTCAGTGCTGAGCGAGTGCCGCGCTTTTGGAGGGTCAGTGTGGAGGGAGTGCCTCACTGTTGGAGAGTCAGTGCTAAGGGAATACTGCACTGTCAGAGGGTCAGTACTGAGTGGGTGCTGCACTCTCAGGTGGTCAGTACAGACATTGTGCCACACTGTCGGGGCATCTGTCCTGAGGGATCACTGCAATTTTGGAGATGTTACCTGATCACCCTTTGTGAGTGATGAGGGGGTTTTCTGAAAGCCCTGTCCTATTAGTGGGATGGGGAGGTGTGACCTTTCCTCTGTGAGTATTTCTCCCACTCTGTTTTCCTTCCAATGGAATAGTTCTCATCCCCAGGATCCAGGATCCTGGTGCCTGTCACAGGAATGCAGTTTGCTTCAGCAATGGAACTGTGTGTGTGGTTTTCGATAACACGAAGGACTGGATGTTTCAGTGAAGTCTCCACTGGAAACTGAAGAAATAACCCTCCTAAGAAGAGCTTCAGAGTGTACAGGATAAAAATAGGCAATCATTTTAAACAAAGATTTATGATTATAAATATGACATCAGCTGTCAGGTCTTGACATTTGCAATAATAGCAACTCATTGCTTGGCTCTCTAATTTTTAAAGACTTTTCCTTTGAATGCCTTTGATGTACATAATTACTATCTGCTTTGATAATGTACAACAGAGCTGTGCAGATTTTATTAAACATTTAGTGTGTCTGTCTCCTCACAGGCAGAGACCTTTACGCAGGTTCTGATGCTGATAATAAACCATGAGCTCCTGCTGTGTATTATGACAGCTCAGTAATTACATCTGTTTATCAGATGTGAACAAGGGTTTAAATAGAGTGGACTTCAAGCAAGGCAAGCACAGGCTGTAACCTCATCCCTGGCATTGGGACTCCTCATTCCCGCTCCTCAATCTCTCTTCTTTAGCTCTCAATTCTCCCCTCACTCCTGCATCCTCAGTATCTCAGGAATAAGAAGGAAAGTCCACGTCATGCTGAGGTTTTGGTTTACTCTGACCCTCTGGCTGGTCATCTCACAGTTTCAGCTGGAGGCTGATGCTCGTAAACCTGTTCTTGGACTGAAACTGTGTGGGAGAGAGTTTATCCGGGCTGTCATTTTCACCTGTGGAGGCTCCAGATGGAAAAGGACAGGAATAAAGACAGCAGGTAAGAGCTGCCAGGCAAGCCTGTGACACTTAGACCCGCGATAGCACATAGCACTGAGTGGACATACCAGCAGAGGGTTACCTGCTGGTTACCAGACCCGAGAGGGTTACCTGCTGGTTACCAGATCCTAGTGGGTTACCTGCTGGTTACCATACCCTAGAGGGTTACCTACTGGTTACCAGACCCGAGAGGGTTAACTGCTGGTTACCCGATCCTAGTGAGTTACCTGCTGGTTACCAGACCCCAGAGGATATCTGCTGGTTACCATATCCTAGTGGGTTACCTGCTGGTTACTATACCCTAGAGGGTTACCTGCTGGTTACCAGATCCTAGTGGGTTACCTACTGGTTACCAGACCCGAGAGGGTTAACTGCTGGTTACCTGATCCTAGTGAGTTACCTGCTGGTTACCAGACCCCAGAGGATTATCTGCTGGTTACCAGATCCTAGTGAGTTACCTGCTGGTTACCAGATCCTAGTGGGTTACCTGCTGGTTATCAGATCCTAGTGAGTTACCTGCTGGATACCAGACCCCAGAGGGTTACCTACTGGTTACCAAATCCTAGTGGGTTACCTGCTGGTTACCATACCCTAGAGGGTTACCTGCTGGTTATCAGATCCTAGTGAGTTACCTGCTGGTTACTATACCCTAGAGGGTTACCTGCTGGTTACCAGATCCTAGTGGGTTACCTACTGGTTACCAGACCCGAGAGGGTTAACTGCTGGTTACCCGATCCTAGTGAGTTACCTGCTAGTTACCAGACCCCAGAGGATTATCTGCTGGTTACCAGATCCTAGTGAGTTACCTGCTGGTTACCAAATCCTAGTGGGTTACCTGCTGGTTACCATACCCTAGAGGGTTACCTGCTGGTTATCAGATCCTAGTGAGTTACCTGCTGGTTACTATACCCTAGAGGGTTACCTGCTGGTTACCAGATCCTAGTGGGTTACCTACTGGTTACCAGACCCGAGAGGGTTAACTGCTGGTTACCCGATCCTAGTGAGTTACCTGCTGGTTACCAGACCCCAGAGGATTATCTGCTGGTTACCAGATCCTAGTGAGTTACCTGCTGGTTACCAGATCCTAGTGGGTTACCTGCTGGATACCAGACCCGAAAGGGTTACCTGCTGGTTACCAGATCCTAGTGAGTTACCTGCTGGATACCAGACCCCATAGGATTATCTAATGGTTACCAGATCCTAGTGGGTTACCTGCTGGTTACCATACCCTAGAGGGTTACCTGCTGGTTATCAGATCCTAGTGAGTTACCTGCTGGTTACCATACCCCAGAGGATTATCTGCTGGTTATCAGATCCTAGTGGGAAGAATGGAAAGGAGAAGTCAGCAGGATTCCTAAAGGAGCTGTGATCCTCTCACGCTCTGCCTAGCTGCCTGATGCTTATGTTTGTGTGGGCAGAGTGAAATCTCTGCTGACATGAGAGAGAAATCAAATGTCCAGTGCTCCCTGCAGCTGAATCCAGAGCCCAGGTGGTTCTCAGTCTGTGCTGTTCCAATGAAGGGGGCCAACTGGCACTGCTGGGGGGCTCAGGGTCTGGATGGGACAGTCAAAGTACATTCTTTTTCATTCATTCACTCATTCATTCACAGGATGAGGGCATCGCTGGTTGGACCAGCACTACTGCCCATCCCTAATTGCCCATAGAGCAGTTAAGCATCAACCTGATTGCTGTGGGTCTGGAGTCACATGTAGGCCAGACCAGGTAAGGATCAAAGTTTCCTTCCCTGAAGGACAAAAATGAAGCAGATGGGTTTTTCCATCAATCAGCAATGGTTTTGTGGTCATCATTAGATTCCTGAATCCAGGAATCCAGGAATTTTTATTGAATTCAAATGTCACAATCTGCCATGGTGGGATTCTATGCAGGTCCCCAGGACATTACCAGGCTCTCTCTATTAACAGTCCAGTGATAAGCCATCACCTCCCCGAAATCAGGCAGCACTGCCTCAGAATTGTCAATGTTCAATTGCACACTCACTCCAGGCCCAACAATTGTCAATTCTGCTGTGTCAGGACTGATAGCTGCAATTGAATTAGGGCTCAAGCCCTCTTCACTGGTCTTTGTGAGTCTGTTATTACAAGTTTCCCACGCTGGGTTTTGTGGGGAGATTATAGGCTGAGCACTGAAGTCAGTTCATTGCTGTTTTTGAGACCACACATATTTGATATGGGGTCCATGGAGCAGCACTAATGTTTGTAAATAATCCAAAGAGATTCTCAAATGCCACTAGAGGAGAAGAACTGGCTGAACAGAACATCTGAATTAAATTATTGTTCGCTGATCCTGTCTGGAACAAGTACAAATGCCATAGAGTTTTTCTCAAAACTCCGGCATAACGAGCAGTAAATTTAGCTGGAGGCCCCTCTCCAAATCATTAGCCAGTGATAAAGCCTGTAGAGAAGAGTCTGTGTATATGTTGAGAAGGTAAAGTCACCTGTGGTTGAACATTCTATCAGCTCTCACTGTCTGGAATCCTCGATGAATAGCAAGCTCAGCTGAGAGGACGAGTGGTTAGGAATCTGTCACTGAGGGTGCGGTGTAGCAAGTACATTCCTGCATCTCCCGCTGTTCTCCATACTGATTAAGTTGAGACAAATATCAGCCACGATCTAGGTAGAAGTGGCTACTGCGGATGCTGGAGATTAGAGTCAAGATTAGAGTGGTGCTGGAAAAGACAGCAAGTCAGGAAGCATCCGAGGTCCTGCTCCTCAGATGCTGCCTGACCTGCTGTGCTTTTCTTAGCTGAAACAGGCTCAATTCGACATGATCTATTGTCAGAGGTCTTCTGGATGTAGTGGAGATAATTTGAGATCCTAAAGACAGAAATTCACTGCAAACCAGTATTTAGTTGATTGGAATGTTTGGACAAGATTTAATGATAAGTTTCTGCTTTGTGGGTTATGGTGTGTTTATCTTCTAGATACCTCTGGGAACTCCGGCTACTTGGAGAAGATGATGAAAGACACCAATTTCAATGGCTGGGCTCTTTCAGAGGATGTCACCATCTCTGAACCAGAGAGTTGGAGAGTGCTGGTGGGACTGGGGGGAGAGAGCCGAAGTCGGAGAAGCATTTCTGATGATGTACTGGAGACTTTGAGGAGCACCGTTAGGAAGGGGAGGGATGTGGTGGTAGGCCTGTCCAGTGCTTGTTGTAAATGGGGTTGCACCAAGAGTGAGATCAGCTCACTCTGTTAGAGTACACCTCGGCATCATCACCAACCTTCTGTTCACCTCGACATACAACAGGAACCTGAAGACTGGGTCGAAATGTGCAAATAGTTCTCCTGCCAAGATCTTAGCCCTCACAAATCTCGAAAGCACAGCATAAATATCTGTGCATGATACAAGCACAGTGATCAAAATAAAGACCAGCAATTTGCAGGAAGCGGATGTTTTGCGAGACAGACATTTATTGAAATGTTTAATGCTTTGACTCTAGATTAGCTTTTTTTATTAATTTGCCATCAAACATTCATTGTTTTTATTTAAGGTTTCAGTCATAATCTTAATATGTTCACATCGTGTTTGTACAGTCTGCGTTTCATAAAAAAAAGCTACAGCATCACTACAACTCAAGTCTTATTTGTCAGTGTTCAGGTGGGAGTAATTCGTTCAGTTTCCACTGTAATGAAAGAATTATTAACCAGTCTCACTGTTCTGTAGTGCAACAGGATTGACACACTGCCTCACACTGGGGTACAGTCCTGCACACACTGCCTCACACTGGGGTACAGCCCTGCACACACTGCCTCACACTGGGGTACAGTCCTGCACACACTGCCTCACACTGGGGTACAGTCCTGCACACACTGCCTCACACTGGGGTACAGTCCTGCACACACTGCCTCACACTGGGGTACAGTCCTGCACCCACTGTCTCACACTGGAGTACAGCCCTGCACACACTGCCTCACACTGGGGTACAGTCCTGCACACACTGCCTCACACTGGGGTACAGTCCTGCACACACTGCCTCACACTGGGGTACAGTCCTGCACACACTGCCTCACACTGGGGTACAGCCCTGCACACACTGACTCTCACTGGGGTACAGTCCTGCACACACTGCCTCACACTGGGGTACAGTCCTGCACACACTGCCTCACACTGGAGTACAGCCCTGCACACACTGTCTCACACTGGGGTACAGCCCTGCACCCACTGCCTCACACTGGGGTACAGCCCTGCACACACTGACTCTCACTGGGGTACAGTTCCTCACACATTGGCTCTCATTGGGGGATGGATCCCATAACACTGACTCTCACTGGGGGATGGATCCCATAACACTGACTCTCACTGGGGGATGGATCCCATAACACTGACTCTCATTGGGGGATGGATCCCACAACATTGACTTCCTGAAGAAGGGCTTATGCCCAAAACGTCGATTCTCCTGTTCCTTGGATGCTGCCTGACCTGCTGCGCTTTTCCAGCAACACATTTTCAGTTCTGACGCTCATTGGGGGATGGATCCCATAACAATGACTCTCACTGGGGGATGGATCCCATAACACTGACTCTCACTGGGGGATGGACCCCATAACACACTGACTCTCACTGGGGGATGGATCCCATAACACTGACTCTCACTGGGGGATGGATCCCATAACACTGACTCTCACTGGGGGATGGATCCCATAACACTGACTCTCACTGGGGGATGGGCCCCATAACACACTGACTCTCACTGGGGGATGGATCCCATAACAATGACTCTCCTTGGGGGATGGATCCCATAACACTGACTCTCACTGGGGGATGGGCCCCATAACACACTGACTCTCACTGGGGGATGGATCCCATAACACTGACTCTCACTGGGGGACGGACCCCATAACACACTGACTCTCACTGGGGGATGGATCCCATAACACTGACTCTCACTGGGGGATGGATCCCATAACATTGACTCTCACTGGGGGATGGATCCCATAACACTGACTCTCACTGGGGGATGGATCCCATAACACTGACTCTCACTGGGGGATGGGCCCCATAACACACTGACTCTCATTGGGGGATGGATCCCATAACAATGACTCTCCTTGGGGGATGGATCCCATAACACTGACTCTCACTGGGGGATGGGCCCCATAACACACTGACTCTCACTGGGGGATGGATCCCATAACACTGACTCTCACTGGGGGACGGACCCCATAACACACTGACTCTCACTGGGGGACGGACCCCATAACAATGACTCTCACTGGGGGATGGATCCCATAACACTGACTCTCACTGGGGGATGGGCCCCATAACACACTGACTCTCACTGGGGGATGGATCCCATAACAATGACTCTCCTTGGGGGATGGATCCCATAACACTGACTCTCACTGGGGGATGGGCCCCATAACACACTGACTCTCACTGGGGGATGGACCCCATAACAATGACTCTCACTGGGGGATGGATCCCATAACACTGACTCTCACTGGGGGACGGACCCCATAACACACTGACTCTCACTGGGGGATGGGCCCCATAACACACTGACTCTCACTGGGGGATGGGCCCCATAACACACTGACTCTCACTGGGGGATGGGCCCCATAACACACTGACTCTCACTGGGGGATGGGCCCCATAACACACTGACTCTCACTGGGGGATGGATCCCATAACATTGACTCTCACTGGGGGATGGATCCCATAACAATGACTCTCACTGGGGTACATTGAACAAGTCGTGGATTAGCGTGTACTGTGAGGTGGTTACTCCACAGGTGAACACTGAAAAGGAAGAAAGGGTATGGGTGAAACCCAGATAGAGTAGAGAATGCTAGATAGTGCAGGAATCCCCTGTAGCTATCTCCCCTCTCCTTTCTAACAGATAGCATGTTATGGATATTGTTGGGGAGGATGTCTATGCAAGGAAAGCAGTTGGCAGCCAGCTTCCTGGCACCATGGGTGAGTCTGCTATGTAGGACAGGAGGAAGAAGAATGGCAGAGCTGCAGTGGTAGGGGATTCAATTGGAAGGAGAACAGGTAAGTGTTTCTGTGACCGCAAAAGAGATTCCTGGATGGTATTTTGCCTAAAATGTCACTGAATGCTCACAGGGCCAAGGCAAACAGATGATGGTGCATTTCAGTAACAATGACATAGGTAGAAAAGTGGGACGAGATCCTGAAAGCTGAATTTAGGGAGCTAGGAAGTAAATTAAAGAACAGGACGCAAAAGCTAGTAATCTCTGGATTATTCCCAGTGCCACGTGCAAGTGACTGTCAAAATGAGAAGTTAATCCAGATGAATGCGTAGCTGGAGAGATGGTGCAGGATTTCTGGAACATCAGAACTGTTTTAAAGGTTGTTGGGACCTGTACAAGGTGGACAAGTTGTGTTTGAGACAGAACGGGACTAGTGTCCTTGCAGGGAGGTTTGCTTGTGCTGTTGGGGAGGATTTAAACTAATTTAGTTTGGTTGGTTTGTTGCTTTTCAAAGAGAAGGTTCAGTGGAGGAGCTGATTAGCCAAATTAGAAGAGACAGCAATGATATGTTACTTAAGGCACAAGGGAGTTAGGCCGGGTTGAATGGTATTTAATTTAATGCCAGGTGTCTAGCAAATAAAGAGATTAGTTGAGGGCACAAATTTAAAAATGGGAGTATGATGTCTACACGTTGGGAGAGATCAGCTCCCACAACAGTTTCAGAGAAATAGATGAAGAGCTATGTAGGCAAAGTTTAGGTATTAAAGTAATAGGGTGAGAATAGGGCATTTCAACTTGCCCAACATTAACTGGCATAGTCAGTGTGTGAAAGGTTTATAACGAAGGGAATTCTTAAAAGGCATCTAGCAGAGCTGTTTAAGCCAGTGTGTAGAAGGCCGTACATGAGAGAGGGCAGTCCTGGGCTTGGTTTTAGGTGATGAAGGTGGGAAACTGGGTATCAGTGATGAAGTATTTCACAAACAGCGTTCACAACTCCATTAGACTCAATTGTAACGGACAAGGTCAAGGATGGGCCTGAAATCAAAGTTCTCAACTGGGAGAAAGCTGATTTTAATAAGATCAGATATGGTTTGGCCAAAGGGGAATGGGAGCAGATACTACCAGATAAAGTTGTCTAAGAACATTCAAATTAGGACATCGGGAGAATAGAAGGCCATCATGCTACAATAAAGGCAAAGGGTGGAATCATCAAATCCAGTCAACTCTGGATATTGAGGGATGCACAGCATTAGGTTAAGGCAAGGCTCAAAGTTACTTAAGTCCCAGAGGAGTACAGAATGTGCAAGGGGGAACTTAAAAAGATTAGGAGAGCTAAAAGGGAATATGAAAGGATATTGGGCAGATAAAATAAAGAAAAATCCTATACTGTTTTACAGGTACCTTAAGAATAAAAGGATAACAAGGGCAAGAGTCAGGACATTAAGAACTACAGTAGTAATTTCCTGTGGACGCAGAGGATGTAGGTTCAATTCTAAATGGATACTTTTTGTAAGTGTTCACTAGTGAGAGGAACAATATGGGAATAGAAATCAGGGAGGGAGGTTTGTGATACAATTAAAGAAATTAGGATATAGAGGAAATTCTCAGTGGTCTGACAGACCTAAAAGTAGATGAACATCCAGGAGCAGATAAAATATATCCCAGGTTGTTGACTGGGACAAGAGAGGAAACAGCAGGGACACTTGTAAAAGTTTCCATTTCCTCTCAGGCCACAGGAGAAGTGCCAGAGAAGTGAAGGACAGTCAATGTGGTACCATAATTCAAGAAGTGAGCAAGGGATTATTGTGATTGCAATGAGGCCAGGCAGGTGGATATCATAGATTGTGAATTCCCTGTTTGGGGCTGACAGATAATAAGCAGGAATGTGAGAGGTTCTGTTCACTCTGAGAGCTGGCTCTGAGGGAGCTGGATCAGTGTCAAGGTCTCTCCATGTGTAAATAAAGGGGGACATGATGATGGGATTACAGCTTCTCTAGAGTTATTTCAGGAATAAACCAGGAAACCAAAGACTAGTCAGTCTAATTTCAGTAGTGGGGAAACTATTGGAAGCAATTCTGAGAGACAGAATTCATTTGCATTTGGAGAACAGAGATTAATCAAGAACAGTCATCATGTTTTTTTAAGGGGAGGCCAAGTCTGACCAACCTGATTAGGTTTTTCAAAGAGGTGACCAGGGCAATGCTTCAGGTATGGTTTACTTGCACTTTAGCAAGGGTTTTGATAAGGTCCCATATGGGAGACGGATAGCAAAGATAAGAGCTCATGGGATCCAAGGAAATTTGTCCAATGGGATCCAAACTCGGCTGAGTGACAGGAAGCAGAGGATGATGGTTGAGGGATATTTTTCCGACTGGAAGTTGTGTCCAGTGAAGTCCCACAAGCAGTTAGTATTGGGGTCCTTGTTGTTTGTCGTTGAGATAAGTGACTTAGACTTGAATGCAGGAGGGTTATCAGTAAGTTTGCATATGATACAAAAATTGGGGGGAGGGTTGGTAAATAGTGAGGAAGATAGCCTTAGACTACAGGGGGAGGTAAATGAGCTGGTTAGATGAGCTGATAAGTAGGAAATGGAGTTTGATCCGTATAAATATGAAGAGATGCACTTGGGCAGGACAAATTACACAAGGGAATGCATGATGAACAGTTGGACCATGAGAAGCACCGAGAATCTGAGCAAACCTTGATATGGATATACACACCAGTCCCTTAAGATATCAGGACAGTTAGGTAAAGTGGTTAAAGAAGGGACGCTTGCCTTTATTAGCCAAGGAATAGGGTTGAAGAGCAGGTTATGCTGGAATTGTATAAACTGCTGGTTAGGCCACAGTGAGGGCACTACACGCAGTTCCAGAATCCATATCAGAGGAGTTAAGGGGTTATATATGAGTGGCAAAAACACACATAGACTTTCACTGGGAAACAGTCTCATATACACTGTCTCTCACAGGGGTACAGTCTCAAACACACTGACTCTCACTGGGGTATAGTCTCACACACACTGTCTCTCACACAGGGGTACAGTCTCACACACTGACTCTCACTGTGGTACAGTCCCCACACACGCTGACTCTCACTGGGGTACAGTCACACACACTGACTCTCACAGGGGTACAGTCTCACACACACTGACTCTCACAGGGATACAGTCTCACACACGCTGACTCTCACTGGGGTACAGTCTCTCACACACTGACCCTCACTGGGGCACTGCTCCCACACACACTGACTCTCACTGGGAAACAGTCTCACACACATTGACTCTCACTGGGATTCAGTTCCACACACACTGATTCTCTCTGGGATACAGACCCCACACACCGACTCTCACTGGGTTACAGTCTCATACACACTGGTTCTCTCTGGGATACAGACCTCACACACCAACTCTCACTGGGATACATTCTCACAAACACCGACTCTCACTGGGATACAATCCCACACACACTGACACTCACTGGGATACAGTCCGCTACATACTCACTCTCAGTGCGATATAGTCACTCACACACTGACTCTCAGTGGGATTCAGTTCCACACACACTGACTCTCACTGGGATATAGTCTCGTACACACTTACTCTCACTGGGATACAGTCTCACACACACTGACTCTCACTGGGATACAGCTCCCACACATACTCTCTCTCACTGGGGTACATTCCCACACACACGGACTCTCACTGGGGTACAGCTCCCTCATACACTGATTCTCATTGGGATACAGTCGCACGCACACTGTCTCTCACTGTGGTACAGTCCCACAGACGCTGACTCTCACTGAGATACAGTCACACACAATGACTTTCACTGTGGTACAGTCCCCACACACATTGACTCTCACTGGGGTAGAGTCACACACACTCTCTCACAGGGATACAGTCTCACACACGCTGACTCTCACTGGGGTAAAGTCTCTCACACACTGACTCTCACTGGGGTACAGTCTCTCAGACACTGTCTCTCACAGGGGTACAGTCTCACACACTGACTCTCACAGGGGTACAGTCTCACGCACACTGACTCTCACTGTGATACAGTCACACACACTGACTCTCACTGTGGTACAGTCCCCACACACACTGACTCTCACTGGGGGACAGTCTCTCACACACTGACTCTCACTGGGGTACTGTCTCACACACGCTGACTCTCACTGGGGTACAGTTCCCACACAGACAGACTCTCACTGGGGCACTGCTCCCACACACATTGACTCTCACTGGGATACAGTCTCATACACACTGACTCTCACTGGGAAACAGTCTCACACACACTCACTTTCACAGGGATACAGCTCCCACACACACTCTCTCTCACTGGGGTACACTCCCACAGACACTGCCTCCCACTGGGGTACACCTCCAACACACAAGGAATCTCACTGGGGTACAGCTCCCACACACACACTGACTCTCACTGTGTTACAGCTCCCACACACACTAACCTCAGTTGGATACAGTCCCGCATACACTGACTCTCACTGGGATACATCAAACACATTGACTCACACTGGGGTACAGCTCCCTCATACACTGACTCTCATTGGGATACAGTCGCACGCACACTGTCTCTCACTGTGGTACAGTCCCACACACGCTGACTCTCACTGAGAGACAGTCACACACACTGACTCTCACTGGGTTACAGTCACACACACCAATTCTCACAGGGATACAGTCGCACACACACACTGACTCTCTCTGGGATACAGTCCCACACACACTGACTCTCACTGGGATACAGTTCCACACACACTGTCTCTCACGGGGATACAGCTCCCACACACACTGTCTCTCACTGGGGTACACATCCCACACACATTGACTCTCACTGGGGTATACCCCCACACACACTGACTCTCTCTGGGATATAGTCCCACACACACTGACTCTCACTGGGATACAGTTCCACACACACTAACTCTCACTGGGATACAGTTCTACACACACTAACTCTCACTGGGATACAGTTCTACATACACTGATTCTCACTGGGATACAGCTCCCACACACACTGACTCTCACTGGGGTACACTCCCACACACACTGACTCTCACTGGGATACAGTCTCACACACATTGACTCTCACTGGGATTCAGTTCCACACACATTGACTCTCACTGGGATACAGTCTCATACACACTGACTCTCACTCGGAAACAGTCTCACACACACTGACTTTCACAGGGATACAGCTCCCATACACACTCTCTCTCACTGGGGTACACTCCCACACACACTGCCTCTCACTGGGGTACACCTCCAACACACAAGGATTCTCACTGGGGTACAGCTCCCACACACACACTGACTCTCACTGTGTTACAGCTCCCACACACACTAACTCTCAGTTGGATACAGTCCCGCATACATTGACTCTCACTGGGATACAGTCACACACACTGACTCCCACTGGGGTACAGCTCCCTCATACACTGACTCTCATTGGGATACAGTCGCACGCACACTGTCTCTCACTGTGGTACAGTCCCACAAACGCTGACTCTCACTGAGAGACAGTCACACACACCGACTCTCACTGTGGTTACAGTCGCACACACCAATTCTCACTGGGATACAGTCGCACACACACTGACTCTCACTGGGATACAGCTCCCACACACACTGTCTCTCACTGGGGTACAATCCCACACACACTGACTCTCACTGGGATACAGCTCCCACACACACTGTCTCTCACTGGGGTACAATCCCACACACACTGTCTCTCACTGGGGTACACATCCCACACACACTGACTCTCACTGGGGTAGAGCTCCTACACACACTGACCCTGCCTGGGGTACAATCCCACACACACTGACTCTCACTGGGGTACAATCCCACACACACTGACCCTCACTGGGGTACAGCTCCCACACACACTGTCTCTCACTGGGGTACAGTTCCCACACACACTGACTCTCACTGGGGTACACTTCGACACACACTGTCTCTCACTGGGGTACAGTTCCCACACACACTGACTCTCACTGGGGTACACTTCGACACACACTGTCTCTCACTGGGGTACAGTTCCCACACACACTGACTCTCACTGGGGTACACTTCGACACTCACTGACTCTCACTGGGGTACAATCCCACACACACTGACTCTCACTGGGGTACACATCCCACACACACTGTCTCTCACTGGGGTACAGTTCCCACACACACTGACCCTCACTGGGGTACAGCTCCCACACACACTGTCTCTCACTGGGGTACAGTTCCCACACACACTGACTCTCACTGGGGTACACTTCGACACACACTGTCTCTCACTGGGGTACAGTTCCCACACACACTGACTCTCACTGGGATACACTTCGACACACACTGTCTCTCACTGGGGTACAGTTCCCACACACACTGACTCTCACTGGGGTACACTTCGACACACACTGTCTCTCACTGGGGTACAGTTCCCACACACACTGACTCTCACTGGGGTACACTTCGACACACACTGTCTCTCACTGGGGTGCAATTCCCACACTCACTGACTCCCACTGGGGTACACATGACACACACACTGACCCTCACTGGGGTACACTCCCACACACACTGACTCTCACTGGGGTACAGTCGCACACATACTGACTCTCACTGGGGTACAGTCCCACACACACTGACTCTCACTGGGGTCCAGTCCCACACACACTGACTCTCACTGGGGTGCAGCTCCCACACACACTGACTCTCACTGGGGTACAGTCCCACACACACTGTCTCTCACTGGGATACAGTTCCCACACACACACTGACTCTCACTGGGTTAACGCTCCCACACACACTGCCTCTCACTGAGGTACAACTCCCACACTCACTGACTCTCACTGGGGTACAGTCCCACACACACTGACTCTCACTAGGGTACACTTTGACACACACTGACTCTCACTGGGGTACAGCTCCCACACACACTGATTCTCACTGGGGTACAGTCCCACACACACTGACTCTCACTGGGGTACACTCCCACACACACTGACTCTCACTGAGGTACAGCTCCCACACACACTGACCCTCACTGGGGTACAGCTCCCACACACACTGACTCTCACTGGGGTACAATCCCACACACACTGACTCTCACTGGGATACAGTTCCACACATACTAACTCTCACTGGGATACAGTTCCACACACATTGACTCTCACTGGGATACAGTCTCATACACACTGACTCTCACTCGGAAACAGTCTCACACACACTGACTTTCACAGGGATACAGCTCCCATACACACTCTCTCTCACTGGGGTACACTCCCACACACACTGCCTCTCACTGGGGTACACCTCCAACACACAAGGATTCTCACTGGGGTACAGCTCCCACACACACACTGACTCTCACTGTGTTACAGCTCCCACACACACTAACTCTCAGTTGGATAAAGTCCCGCATACATTGACTCTCACTGGGATACAGTCACACACACTGACTCCCACTGGGGTACAGCTCCCTCATACACTGACTCTCATTGGGATACAGTCGCACGCACACTGTCTCTCACTGTGGTACAGTCCCACAAACGCTGACTCTCACTGAGAGACAGTCACACACACCGACTCTCACTGTGGTTACAGTCGCACACACCAATTCTCACTGGGATACAGTCGCACACACACTGACTCTCACTGGGATACAGTTCCACACACACTAACTCTCACTGGGATACAGCTCCCACACACACTGTCTCTCACTGGGGTACAATCCCACACACACTGACTCTCACTGGGGTACACATCCCACACACACTGACTCTCACTGGGGTACAGTCCCACACACACTGTCTCTCACTGAGGTACAGTTCCTACAGACACTGACTCGCACTAGGGTACACTTCGACACACACTGTCTCTCACTGGGGTACACATCCCACACTCACTGACTCTCACTGGGGTACACATCCCACACACACTGACTCTCACTGGGGTACAGTTCCCACACACACTGACCCTGCCTGGGGTACAATCCCACACACACTGACACTCACTGGGATACAGCTCCCACACACACTGTCTCTCACTGGGGTACAATCCCACACATACTGACTCTCACTGGGATACAGTTCCACACACACTGTCTCTCACTGGGGTGCAATTCCCACACTCACTGACTCCCACTGGGGTACACATGACACACACACTGACCCTCACTGGGGTACACTCCCACACACACTGACTCTCACTGGGGTACAGTCGCACACATACTGACTCTCACTGGGGTACAGTCCCACACACACTGACTCTCACTGGGGTACACTCCCACACACACTGACTCTCACTGGGGTCCAGTCCCACACACACTGACTCTCACTGGGGTGCAGCTCCCACACACACTGACTCTCACTGGGGTACAGTCCCACACACACTGTCTCTCACTGGGATACAGTTCCCACACACACACTGACTCTCACTGGGTTAACGCTCCCACACACACTGCCTCTCACTGAGGTACAACTCCCACACTCACTGACTCTCACTGGGGTCCAGTCCCACACACACTGACTCTCACTAGGGTACACTTTGACACACACTGACTCTCACTGGAGTACAGCTCCCACACACACTGACTCTCACTGGGGTACAGTCCCACACACACTGACTCTCACTGGGGTACACTCCCACACACACTGACTCTCACTGAGGTACAGCTCCCACACACACTGACCCTCACTGGGGTACAGCTCCCACACACACTGACTCTCACTGGAGTACAATCCCACACACACTGACTCTCACTGGGATACAGTTCCACACATACTAACTCTCACTGGGATACAGTCCCACACACAGTGACTCTCGCTGAGATACAGTCCCATACACACTCACTCTCACTGGGATACAGTTCCACACACACTAACTCTCTCTGGGATACAGTTCTACATGCACTGACTCTTACTGGAATACAGCTCCCACACACACTGACACTCACTGGGGTACAGTCCCACACACACTGACACTCACTGGGGTACACATGACACACACACTGACTCTCACAGGGGTACAGTCCCACACACACGGTCTCTCACTGGGATACAGTTCCCACACACACTGTCTCTCACTGGGGTAGAGCTCCCACACACACTGACCCTGCCTGGGGTACAATCCCACACACACTGACTCTCACTGGGATACAGCTCCCACACACACTGACTCTCACTGGGGTACAGCTCCCACACACACTGACTCTCACTGGGGTACAGTCCCACACACACTGTCTCTCACTGGGGTAGAGCTCCCACACACACTGACCCTGCCTGGGGTACAATCCCACACACACTGACTCTCACTGGGGTACAGCTCCCACACATACTGACTCTCACTGGGACACTACTCCCACACTCACTAACTCTCACTGGGGTACACTCCCACACACACTGACTCTCACTGGGATACAATCCCACTCTCACTGACTCTCACTGGGGTAATGCTCCCATACACACTGCCTCTCACTGAGGTACAACTCCAACACTCACTGACTCTCACTGGGGTACAGTCCCACACACACTGACTCTCACTGGGGTACACTCCCACACACACTGACTCTCACTGGGGTCCAGTCCCACACACACTGACTCTCACTGGGGTGCAGCTCCCACACACACTGACTCTCACTGGGGTACAGTCCCACACACACTGTCTCTCACTGGGATACAGTTCCCACACACACACTGACTCTCACTGGGTTAACGCTCCCACACACACTGCCTCTCACTGAGGTACAACTCCCACACTCACTGACTCTCACTGGGGTCCAGTCCCACACACACTGACTCTCACTGGGGTACACTTTGACACACACTGACTCTCACTGGAGTACAGCTCCCACACACACTGACTCTCACTGAGGTACAACTCCAACACTCACTGACTCTCACTGGGGTACAGTCCCACACACACTGACTCTCACTAGGGTACACTTTGACACACACTGACTCTCAGTGATGTACAGCTCCCACACACACTGACTCTCACTGGGGTACAGTCCCACACACACTGACTCTCACTGGGGTACAGTCCCACACACACTGACTCTCACTGGGGTACAGTCCCACACACACTGACTCTCACTGGGGTACAGTCCCACACACACTGACTCTCACTGGGGTACAGTCCCACACACACTGACCCTCACTGGGGTACAGCTCCCACACACACTGTCTCTCACTGGGGTACAGTCCCCACACACACTGACTCTCACTGGGGTACACTTCGACACACACTGTCTCTCACTGGGGTACAGCTCCCACACACACTGTCTCTCACTGGGGTACAGCTCCCACACACACTGTCTCTCACTGGGGTACAGCTCCCACACACACTGTCTCTCACTGGGGTACAGCTCCCACACACACTGTCTCTCACTGGGGTACAGCTCCCACACACACTGTCTCTCACTGGGGTACAGCTCCCACACACACTGTCTCTCACTGGGGTACAGTCCCCACACACACTGACTCTCACTGGGGTACACTTCGACACACACTGACTCTCACTGGGGTACAATCCCCACACACACTGACTCTCACTGGGGTACACTTCGACACACACTGACTCTCACTGGGGTAGAGCTCCTACACACACTGACCCTGCCTGGGGTACAATCCCACACACACTGACTCTCACTGGGATACAGCTCCCACACACACTGTCTCTCACTGGGGTACAATCCCACACGCACTGACTCTCACTGGGATACAGCTCCCACACACACTGTCTCTCACTGGGATACAGCTCCCACACACACTGACTCTCACTGGGGCAGAGCTCATACACACACTGACCCTGCCTGGGGTACAGTCTCGCACACACTGACTCTCACTGGGGTACAGTCTCGCACACACTGACTCTCACTGGGGTACAGTTCCCACACACACTGACTCTCACTGGGGTACAGTCTCGCACACACTAACTCTCACTGGGGTGCAGCTCCCACACAGACAGACACTCACAGGGGCACTGCTCCCACACACATTGACTCTCACTGGTGTACACTCCCACACACACTGACACTCACTGGAAAACAGTCTCACACACATTGACTCTCACTGGGATTCAGTTCCACACACACTGACTCTCACTGGGATACAGTCTCATACATACTGACTCTCACTGGGGTACAGTCCCACACACACTGTCTCTCACTGGGATACAGTCTCACTCACACACTAACTCTCAGTGGGATACAGTCCCGCATACACTGACTCTCAATGGGATACAGTCACACACACTGACTCCTACTGGGGTACAGCTCCCTCATACACTGACTCTCATTGGTATACAGTCGCACGCACAGTGTCTCTCACTGTGGTACAGTCCCACACACGCTGACTCTCACTGAGAAACAGTCACACACAATGACTCTCACTGTGGTACAGTCCCCAAACACATTAACTCTCACTGGGGTACAGTCACGCACACTGTCTCTCACTGGGATACAGTCTCACACACACTGACTCTGACTGGGGTACAGTCTCTCACACACTGTCTCTCACTGGGATACAGTTCCACACACACTAACTCTCACTGGAATACAGTTCTACATGCACTGACTCTCACTGGAATACAGCTCCCACACACACTGACTCTCACTGGGGTACACATCCCACACACACTGACTCTCACTGGGATACAGTTCCCACACACACACTGACTCTCACTAGGGCACTACTCCCACACTCACTGACTCTCACTGGGGTACACATCCCACACTCACTGACTCTCACTGGGGTACACATCCCACACTCACTGACTCTCACTGGGGTACTACTCCCACACTCACTGACTCTCACTGGGGTACACATCCCACACTCACTGACTCTCACTGGGGTACTACTCCCACACTCCCTGACTCTCACTGGGGTACAGTCCCACACACACTGAATCAAACTAAGGTACACTTCGACACACTGACTCTCAGTGGGGTACAGCTCCCACACACACTGAGTCTCACTGGGGTACAGTTTGACACACACTGCCTCTCACTAGGGTACACATCCCACACACATTGATCCTCACTGGGATACAGTCCCACTCTCACTGACTCTCACTAGGGTAATGCTCCCATACACACTGCCTCTCACTGAGGTACAACTCCAACACTCACTGACTCTCACTGGGGTACAGTCCCACACACACTGAATCAAACTAGGGTACACTTTGACACACACTGACTCTCAGTGATGTTCAGCTCCCACACACACTGACTCTCACTAGGGTACACTTCGACACACACTGTCTCTCTCTGGGGTACAGCTCCCACACACACTGACTCTCACTGGGGTACACTTCGACACACACTGTCTCTCACTGGGGTACAGCTCCCACACACACTGTCTCTCACTGGGGTAGAGCTCCCACACACACTGTCTCTCACTGGGGTAGAGCTCCCACACACACTGACTCTCACTAGGGTACACTTCGACACACACTGACTCTCACTGGGATACAGTCCCAAACACAGTGACTCTCTCTGGGATACAGTTCCTCACACACTGTCTCTCATTGGGATACAGTCCCAAACACAGTGACTTTCTCTGGGATACAGTTCCACACACACTGTCTCTCACTGGGGTGCAATTCCCACACTCACAGACTCCCACTGGGGTACACATGCCACACACACTGACTCTCACTGGGGTACAGTCCCACTCTCACTGACTCTCACTAGGGTAATGCTCCCATACACACTGCCTCTCACTGAGGTACAACTCCAACACTCACTGACTCTCACTGGGGTACAGTCCCACGCACACTGAATCAAGCTAGGGTACACTTTGACACACACTGACTCTCAGTGGGGTACAGCTCCCACACACACAGACTCTCACTGGGGTACAGTCCCACACACACTGACTCTCACTGGGGTACAGCTCCTACACACACTGAGTCTCACTGGGCACTACTCCAACACATACTGACTCTCACTGGGGTACAGTCCCACACACACTGTCTCTCACTGGGATACAGTTCCCACACACACACTGACTCTAACTGGGTTAATGCTCCCACACACACTGCCTCTCACTGGGGTACAGCTCCCACACACACTGACTCTCACTGGGGCACTACTCCCACACACACTGACTCTCACTGGGGTACAGCTCCCACACACTGTGACTCTCCCTGAGGTACAGTCCCACACACACTCACTCTCACTGGGGTAAAGCTCTCATACACACTGCCTCTCACTGAGGTACAACTCCAACACTCACTGACTCTCACTGGGGTACAGTCACACACACTGACGCTCTCTGGGATACAGTCCCACACACACTGACTCTCACTGGGATACAGTTCCACACACAATGACTCTCACTGGGGTACAGCTCCCACACACATTGATCCTCACTGGGGTACAGCTCCCACACACACTAACTCTCACTGGGGTACAGTCTCACACACACTGACTCTCTCTGGGATACAGTCCCACACACACTGACTCTCACTGGGATACAGTTCCACACACACTAACTCTCACTGGGATACAGTTCTACATACACTGACTCTCACTGGGATACTGCTCCCACACACACTGTATCTCACTCGGGTAAACATCGCACACACACTGACTCCCACTGGGGTACAGTCCCACACATACTGTCTCTCACAGAGGTACAGTTCCCACACACACTAACTCTCACTGGGGTGCAGCTCCCACACAGACAGATCCTCACTGGGGCACTGCTCCCACACACATTTACACTCACTGGTGTACACCCCCATACACACTGACTCCTCCAGGGATACAGTCCCACACACACTGACTCTCACTGGGATACAGTCCCACACTCACTGACTCTCACTGAGGTACAATCCCACACACATTGACTCTCACTAGGGTACACTTCGAAACACACTCACTCTCACTGGGGTACAGCTCTCACACACACTGACCCTCACTGGGGTACAATCCCTCACACACTGATTCTCACAGGGGTATAGTCCCACACTGTCTCTCACTGGGATACAGTTCCCACACACACACTGACTCTCACTGGGGTACAGCTCCTACACACACTCAATCTCACTGGGGCACTACTCCCACACTCACTGACTCTCACTGGGGTACACATCCCACACGCACAGACTCTCACTGAGGCACAACTCCCACACTCACTGACTCTCACTGGGATACAGTCTCATACACACTGACTCTCACTGGGATACAGTCTCACACACACTGACTCTCTCTGGGATACAGTCCCACACACACTGACTCTCACTGGGATACAGTTCCACACACACTAACTCTCAGTGGGATACAGTCCCGCATACACTGACTCTCACTGGGATACAGTCACACACACTGATTCCGACTGGGGTACAGCTCCCTCATACACTAAATCTCAGTGGGATACAGTCGCACGCACACTGTCTCTCACTGGGGCACTGCTCCCACACACATTGACTCTCACTGGGGTACACTCCCACACACACTGACTCTCACTGGGATACAGTCCCACACACACCGTTTCTCTCTGGGATACAGACGCCACACACCGACTCTCACTGGGATACATTCTCACAAACACTGACTCTCACTGGGATACAGTTCCACACACACTGACTCTCTCTGGGAAACAGTCTCACACACATTGACTCTCACTGGGATTCAGTTCCACACACACTGACTCTCACTGGGATACAGTCTCGTACACACTGACTCTCACTGGGATACAGTCTCACACACACACTAACTCTAAGTGGGATACAGTCCCGCATACACTGACTCTCAATGGGATACAGTCACACACACTGACTCCTACTGGGGTACAGCTCCCTCATACACTGATTCTCATTGGGATACAGTCGCACGCACACTGTCTTTCACTGTGGTACAGTCCCACACACACTGACTCTCACTGAGATACAGTCACACACAATGACTCTCACTGTGGTACAGTCCCCACACACTGACTCTCACTGGGGTACAGATCCCACACACACTGACCCTGCCTGGGTTACAATCCCACACACACTGACTCTCACTGGGATCCCGTTCCACACACACTAACTCTCACTGGGATACAGTCCCACACACAGTGACTCTCTCTGAGATACAGTCCCACACACACTGTCTCTCACTGGGATACAGTTCCACACACACTAACTCTCACTGGGATACAGTTCTACATACACTGACTCTCACTGGGATACAGCTCCAACACATACTGTCTGTCACTGGGGTACACATCCCACACACACTGACTCTCACTGGGGTACACATCCCCCACACACTGACTCTCACTGGAGTACAGTCCCACACACACTGTCTCTCACTGGGATACAGTTCCCACACACACACTGACTCTCACTGGGGCACTACTCCCACACACACTGACTCTCTCTGGGGCACTACTCCCACACACACTGACTCTCTCTGGGGTACTACTCCCACACACACTAACTCTCACTGGGGTACAGTCCCACACTCACTGACTCTCACTGGGGTACAGTCCCACACTCACTGACTCTCACTGGGGTACAGCTCCCACACACATTGATCCTCACTGGGGTACAGCTCCCACACACACTGACTCTCACTGGGGTACATCTCCCACACACACTGACTCTCACTGAGATACAGTCCCACACACACTCACTCTCATTGGGATACAGTTTCACACACACGAAGTCTCACTGGGATACAGTTCTACATACACTGACTCTCACTGGGATACAGGTCCCACACACACTGACTCTGACAGGGATACAGTCCCACACACACTGTCTCTCACTTGGGTACAGTTCCCACACTCACTGACTCCCACTGGGGTACACATCCCACACACACTGACTCTCACTGGGGTACTACCCCCACACACACTAACACTCACTGGGGTAAAGCTCCCATACACACTGCCTCTCACTGAGGTACAACTCCAACACTCACTGACTCTCACTGGGGTACAGCCCCACACACACTGACTCTCACTGGGGCACAACTCCCACACACACTGACTCTGACTAGGGTATAGCTCCTACACACACTGAGTCTCATTGGGCACTACTCCCACACATACTGACTCTCACTGGGGTACAGCTCCCACACACACCGACTCTCACTGGGGTACAGCTCCCACATACACCGACTCTCACTGGGGTACAGCTCCCACACACACTGACTCTCTCTGGGGTACAGCTCCCACACACACTGACTCTCTCTGGGGTACAGCTCCCACACACACTGACTCTCTGTGGGGTACAGCTCCCACACACACCAACTCTCTCTGGGATGCAGTCCCACACCATCAGTGCCACACTTACTCCCATTTTGCTGCCTTCTCCCTATAAACTCTACACAGTTTACCAAGTAATTCTTTTATGAACACCTCAATCGACCCCTCCTCAACCACCTTGTTCAGCAGTGTCTTCTCTACTCAAACCACCCGCTGTCTGAAAGTGATTTCCGCAATATCACTTTCATTTCATATTTACTCTCAATCTCTGATTCCTTCTTCTCATGGGTGGTAATTTTCCCTCTGTCTACTCTGTCCAGTCCCTCATGATTTTAAATATTTCAAATAGATATCCCCTCAGTTTTCAGCTCTCCAAGGAAGAAGGTTGTAATTTCTCTAATCTTTATGCATGTATCTTCATTCCTGCAAGCATTCTTGTAAATCTCTTCCGCATGCTCTCCAATGTCTTTCTATTCTTCCTGAAGTGCGGCATTCAGAACTGGACACAATACTTCAGTTTCCTATCAATGTAGTTCCTATATTTCCTATCAATGAAGCTGAGGATAGCAGTAGAAGTTGCTATCGTCCCAGAGCAGCATAGGGCTGCTGTCCCTTTCAGAGAAATTCATCGTGCCTCATGCAAGGGTAGAGGTTGAAAAGGCGAAACCTTTAGAGTAACCTCAGCCATTGCAGGAATTGAATCTGTGCTGGTGGCATTCTGCATCACAGCCAGCTCCCCAGCCAACTAAGCTAACTGACTGCAGGTCAAGAATACTGCATGCTTTACTAACCATACTCACTATCTGTCCTGCAATCGTCAATGACTTGCACATGGATAAACCCAGGCCCCACTGCTCCTGCACCCCTTTTAGGATCACCTTTATCCACTTTATATTATACTGTCTCTCCATCTTCCTCCTATCAAAATCTCACATTTCTCTACACTGAGCTTCATCTGCCATCTATGTACCCACTCCAACTTGTCAATGATGTTTTTGAAGTTCCACACCACATCCTCAAAGTTTATACATAATCCATCCAAGTTTTGTAGTGTCTGCAAATTTTGTAATTTATTCAGAGGTACCTATTGGGGAGAGGGTCACAGCTGCTGCTAAACACACCGTGTCTACTGGGGAGAGACTCAAGGTGGCAGGTAAATACCTTATAGGCAAAAGTGAGGACTGAAGATGCTGGAAACCAGAGTTCAGATCAGAGTGGTGCTGGAAAAGGTCAGGCATCATCTGAGGAGCAGGAAAATCAACATTTCGGGCAAAAGCCCTTCATCAGAATAGAGGCAGGAAGCCTCCAGGGTGGAGTGATAAATGGGGGGGGTGGGGCTGGGGAGAAAGTAGCAAAGAGTACAATAGGTGAATGGGGTGGGGATGGAGGTGATAGGTCAGAGAGGAGGGTGGAGTGGATAGGTGGAAAGGAAGATAGGCAGGTAGGACAGGTCATGAGCTGGAAGGCTGGAGCTGGAATGAGGTGGGGGAAGGGGAAATGAGGAAACTAGTGAAATTCACATTGATGCCCTGGGGTTGAAGTGTTCTGAGGCGGAAGGTGAAGCGTTCTTCCTCCAGGCGTCAGGTGGTGAGGGAGCGGCAGTGGAGCAGGCCCAGGACCTGCATGTCCTCGGCAGAGGGGGAGGGGGAGTTGAAATGTTGGGTCATGGGGCAGTGGGGTTGATTGGTGATACCTTGTACCTACTCGGGAGAGGGTCAGGACTGCTGGTAAATACCTGATGAAGGGCTCCTGCCTGAAACATTGATTTTCCTGCTCCTCGGATGCTGCCTGACCTGCTGTGCTTTTTCAGCAACACCCTCTCAACACTGATGGTAAACACATTGTGTCTACTGGAGAGAGAGTTAGGACTGCTGGTAAATACCTGAATCATACTGGGGAGAGGGTCAGGGCTGCTGGTAAATACCTAATTCATACTGGGGGGAAGGTCAGGGCTGCTGGCAAATACCTAATTCATACTGGGGGGGAGGTCAGGGCTGCTGGTAAATACCTAATTCATACTGGGGGGAGGGTCAGGGCTGCTGATAAATACCTAATTCATACTGGGGGGAAGGTCAGAGCTGCTGGTAAATACCTAATTCATACTGGGGGGAGGGTCAGGGCTGCTGATAAATACCTAATTCATACTGGGGGGAAGGTCAGAGCTGCTGGTAAATACCTAATTCATACTGGGGGGGAGGTCAGGGCTGCTGGTAAATACCTAATTCATTCTGGGGGGAGGTCAGGGCTGCTGATAAATACCTAATTCATACTGGGGGGAAGGTCAGGGCTACTGGTAAATACCTAATTCATACTGGGGGGGGGAGGGTCAGGGCTACTGGTAAATACCTAATTCATACTGGGGAGGAGGGTCAGGGCTGCTGGTAAATACCTAATTAATACTGGGGAGAGGTTCAGGGTTGCTGGTAAACAGACCGTGCCTACTGGGGGGAGGGTCAGGGCTGCTGGTAAACACAACGTGCCTACTGGGGGGAGGGTCAGGGCTGCTGGTACATATCTCAAACATACTGGGGAGAAATGTAGAAAATAGATGCAGGTGAATGCCAATCGGCCTTCGAACCTGCACCACCATTCAACATGATCACGGCTAAACACAAAGTCTCAGTCGCCCACTCTTCCCCTCTCCCCATACCCTGGATCCCTTTAACCACTAGGGCCATGTCCACCTCCTTCTTGAATATAAGTAATGAACTCGCCCCAACAGCTTCCTGTTGGAGAGAATTCCACAGGTTCACAATTCTCTGGGTGAAGAAATTCATCCTCATCTCAGTCCTGAATGTTTGACCCTTTATTCTTAGACTGTGGCCCCTAGTTCTAGATTTCCCCAATATCAGGAACATTCTTCCCACATCTAGCCTGTCCAGCCCCCTCAAGATTTTATGTTTCTATGAGACTCCCCTCTCATTCTTCTAAATTCCTGCCACTCTGAAAAGAACCCATTCATTCCAACTCTCTGCTTCCTGTCTGCCAAGCAGTTCTCTATCCACATCAATACATTACCTCTGATAGCATGAGCTTTCACTTTCCTTATTCATCTCATGTGGAACCTTGTCAAAAGCCTTTTGAAAATCCAAATACACTACAACTACTGATTCAGCCGAGGCCACCCTACTGGTCACATCCTCAAAAAAATCCAGAAAATCCGTCAAGCATGATTTCATTTCAGTGAATCCATGCTGACTTGGACCGATTCAGTCACCGCTTTCTAAATGTTCACATATTACATCTTTAATAATTGATTCCAGCATTTTCCCCACACCGATGTCAGGGCTAACTGGCATTTAATTCCCAATTTTCTCTCTCCCTCCTTTTTAAAGAATGGGGTTACATTAGCTACCATCCAGTCTATTGGAACTCTTCCAGAGTCTACAGAACCCTGGAAAATGATCACCAATGTGTCCACCACTTCTGGAACATCAAACATTACAGTGCAGTACAGGCCCTTCAACCCTCGACGTTGCGCTAACCTGTGGAACCAATCTGAAGCCTATCTAACCTACACTATTCCATTCTCATCCATATGTTTATCCACTGACCATTTAAATGCCTTAAATGTTTGCAGGGTGTTCCATGCCCCTACTACTCTCTGAGTAAAGAAACTACCTCTGACATCTGTCCTATATCTATCACCCCTCAATTTAAAGCTATGTCCCCTCATGCTAGCCATCACCATCCAAGGAAAAAGGCTCTTACTGTCCACCCTGTCTAACCCTCTGATTATCTTATATGTCTCAATTAAGTCACCTCTCAACCTTCTTCTCTCTAACAAAAACAGCCTCAAGTCCCTCAGCCTTTCCTCATAAGACCTTCCCTCCATACCAGGCAACATCCTCGTAAATCTCCTCTGCACCCTTTCCAAAGCTTCCATATCCTTCCTATAATACGGTGACCAGAACTGTACAAAATACTCCAAGTGCGGCCGCACCAGAGTTTTGTACAGCTGCAACATGACCTCGTGGCTCCAAAACTCAATCCCTCTACCAATAAAAGCTAACACACCGTGTGCCTTCTTAACAACCCTATCAACCTGGGTGGTAACTTTCAAGGATCTATGTACATGGACACCAAGATCCCTCTGCTCATCTACACTACCAAGAATCTTTCCATTAGCTGAGTACTCTGCATTCCTGTTGCTCCTTCCAAAGTGAAACACCTCACACTTTTCCACATTAAACTCCATTTGCCACCTCTCAGCCCAGCTCTGCAGCTTATCCATGTCCGTCTGTAAACTGCAACTTGCTTCTGCACTATCCACAACTCCACCGACCTTAGTGTCATCTGCAAAGGTACTAACCCATCCTTCTCTGCCCTCATCTAGGTCATTTATAAAGATTACAAACAGCAGTGGCCCCAAAACAGATCCTTGCGGTACACTGCTAGTAACTGAACACCAGGATGAACATTTCCCTCAATCACTGCTTTCTGTCTTCTTTCAGCTAGCCAATTTCTGATCCAAACCACTAAATCACCCTCAATCCCATGCCTCCATATCTTCTACAATAGCACTTTATCAAATGCCTTGCTGAAAATCCATATACATCACATTAACTGCTTTACCCTCATCCACCTGTTTGGTCACCTTCTCAAAGAACTCAATAAGGTTTGTGAGGCACGACCTACCCTTCACAAAACAGTGTTGACTATCCCTAATCAAATTATTCCTTTCTAGATGATTATAAATTCTATCTCTTATAATCCTTTCCAAAACTTTATCCACAACCAAGTAAGGCTCACAGGTCTATAATAACCAGGTCTGTCTCCACTCCCCTTCTTGAACAAGGGACATTTCCTATCTTCCAGTCTCTGGCACTATTCCTGTAAATAATGATGGCATAAAGATCAAAGCCAAAGACTCTGTAATCTCCTCTCTGGCTTCCCAGACAATCCTTGGATAAATCCTATCTGGCCTAAGGTACTTACCTATTTTCACACTTCCCAGAATTGCTAATACCTCTTCCCTGTGAACCTCAATCCCATCTAGTCTAGTCGCCAATATCTCAGTATTCTCCTCGACAACACTGTCATTTTCCAGTGCGAATACTGACGAAAAATATTCATTTAGCGCTCCCCCATCTCCTCTGACTCCATGCAAAACTTCCCACCACTATCCTTGATTGACCCTAATCTGTCTCTCGTCATTCTTTTATTCCTGATGCACCGATAGAAAGCTTTTGGGCTTTCCTTGATCCTATCTGTCAATGACTTCTCATGTCCCCTTCTGGCTCTTCTTAGCTCTCTCTTTAGATCTTTCCTGGCTAACTTGTAACTCTCAAGCACCCTAACTGAGTCTTAACGGCTCATCCTAACATAAACCTTCTTCTTCCTCTTGACAAGAGATTCAACTTCTTTAGTAAACCACAGCTCCCTCGCTCATCAACTTCCTCTCTGCCTGACAGGTACAAACTTATCGAGGACACGCAGTGGCTGTTGCTTGAATAAGCTCCACATTTCAATTGTGCCCAGCCCCTGCCATTTCTTTCCCCATCCTATGCATCCTAAATCTAGTCCAATAGCATCATGATTACCTTTCCCCAAGCAATAACTCTTGCCCTGTGTTATGTACCTTTCCCTTTTCATCACTAAAGTAAACATAACCGAATTGTGGTCACGATCACCAAAGTGCTCACCTACCTCTAAATCTGATACCTGACCCAGTTCATTACCCAGTACTAAATCCAATGTGGCCTTGCCCCTTGTTGGCCTGTCTACATACTGTGTCAGGAAACCCTCCTGCACACACTGGACAAAAACTGACCCATCTAAAGCACTCAAACTATAGTATTCCCAGTCAATATTTGGAAAGTTAAAGTCCCCCATAACAACTACCCTGTTACTCTCGCTCCTATCCAGAATTATCTTTGCTATCCTTTCCTCTACATCTCTGAAACTATTCGGAGCCCTATATCTGTGGGCAGGCCGATGGCACAGTGGTTAGCACTGCTACCTCACAGCACCAAAGACCCGGATTCAATTCCCGCCTCAGGGGACTGACTGTGTGGAGTTTGCACATTCTCCCTGTGTCTGCGTGGGTTTCCTCCGGGTGCTCCGGTTTCCTCCCACAGTCCAAAAATGTGCAGGTTAGGTGAATTGGCCATGCTAAATTGCCCGTAGTGAAAGGTGCAGGGGTAAATGTAGGGGAATGGGTCTGGGTGGGTTCTGCTTTGGCGGGTCAGTGTGGACTTGTTGGGCCGAAGCGCCTGTTTCCACAGTGTAAGTAATCTAAGAAAACTCCGAACAGGGTGACCTCTTCTTTCCTATTTCTAACCTCAGCCCATACTACCTCAGTCGACAAGTCCTCAAACATCTTTTCTGTCACCGTAATACCATTCTTGATTAACAATACCACACCTCCCCCTAGGGTCTGTTTCCATGCTGTACATCTCTATGACTCTTTTACCATCTTCCCTGTTCTTACTGAAACATCTAAATCCTGGAACCTGCAACAACCATTGCTGTCCCTGCTCTATCCACATCTCTGAAATGGCCACAACATCCCAGGTATCAACCCATGCTGCGAGTTCACACACCTTATTCTGAATCCTCCTGGCGATTAAAAGACACACTTCAAAGCACCTTCCTGCTTGCCAGTGAACTCTTGCAATCTTGAAACCTTATTTCTGACCTCACTATTCTCAACCTCCTGGACACTGGAGCTACAATTTAGGTTCCCATTCACCTGCTGAATTAGTCCAAACCCTAAGTATTAGCATACTTCCCCCCCACCAGGATATTAGTCCCCCTCTGGTTCAGGTAAAGATCATCCTTTTTGTAGAGATCCCACCTACCCTAGAACGAGCCACAATTTTCCAGATTTCCAAAACACTCTCTCTTGCACCATCCCTGTAGCCACATGTTAAACTCCTCTCTCTCTCTCCCTATTCCTCGCCTTTCTCGCACATGGCATGGACACTTCTAGGCCACTTCTATAAGTACTCTAGAATGCACAGCATTACGGCCTGGGGACTTATTCCATCAATTTCCTAAATACCATTTCTTGACTAATAATTTGGATTTCTTTCAGTCCCTCCTTCAGGCTTGACCCTCTGTCTCCTAGCATTTCCAGCAGGTTATTTGTATGAGGGCTGCTGGTAAATACCCAATTCATTTCCCACTGGGGAAAGGTCGGGGCTGCTGGTAAATACCCAATTCTTACTGGGGAGAGGATCAGGGCTGATGGTAAACATTTATTTCCTACTGGGGAGAGGGTCAGAGCTGCTGGTAAATATCCCATGCCTACTAGAGGATATCTGACACTGTAGCAAGATGCACAAGATGCCCAAAGTTTCATTTCCCCTGGGAACCCCCCAATGGATCTTGATCTTGTTCCTCCACTCAGACTTTGTGAAGCCTCCCCCAGCAATTGGGTTTTGTCACTGCAGTGTTAGTAGTCAACTAGGAGAAAGTGAGGACTGCAGATTCTGGAGATCAGAGTTGAGAGTGTGGTGCTGGAAAAGAACAGCAGGTCAGGCAGCATCTGAGAAACAGGAGAATTGATGTTTCGGGCAAGAGCCCTTCATCAGGAAGGAGGAACTCTCTGACCTGCTGTGCTTTCTCAGCACTACACTGTCAACACTGCAGCATTAGTGCAGGGCTGTCAGGAGCACGCTTTGCTGATCACTTCCTGTGACTTGCGGCTTTTCACTTCCTTGCATCTACTGAAAGTATTTTCATTGTCATTCTCAGAAATGTAATTGCAAAGCTGACAGCTTCCTGTCTTGTGTTTCCAGCATTGTTTTCAGTTTCTCAGTTAAATTACATCTGCTTCCTCACGAGCACATAAATCCGGCACCAGGTAAGCCTTCCATGATGCCTCCCAACACCTCTATGTCTCAGTGAAATGGGGCACCTCGATCTGTGAGCTTAGCTTTGGTAAACTCACTCCTGAGTGAAGAGGCAATGAAGTTCATTCTATGGATCTGAGCACATCATCACAGCTGATGCTGCAGTACAGCACTGAAGGCATGTTGCATTGTTGGATGGTCAGTTTGGGCAGATTAATGCTCTATTGGAGAGTCAATACTAAGTGAATGCCAGACGTTTGCACAGACAGAATGAAGACAGCGCCAAAACGTTCTAGGGTAAGGACAAGTTGGAAAGTCAGGGCTGAGGCAGTGCCTTACTGTTGGAGGATGAGTAATGAGGGGGGCTTTACTGTTGGAGATCAGTAATGGGAGGGCAATTTACTGTGGGAAATCAGTAATGAGGGAGGGCTTTACTGTGGGAAATCAGTAATGAGGGAGGCTTTACTGTTGGAGTATCAGTAGTGAGGGGGTGCTTTACTGTTGGAGATAAGTAATGGGAGGGCTTTACTGTGGGAGGATTAGTAATTAGGGTGGCTTTACTGTTGGAGATTAGTAATGGGGGGGCTTTACTGTGGGAGTATCAGTAAGGGGAGGGCTTTACTGTTGGAGTATCAGTAATGAGGGGGGCTTTACTGTTGGATATTAGTAATGGGGGGGCTTTACTGTGGGAGTATCAGTAATGAGGGAGGGCTTTACTGTGGGAGAATTAGTAATGGGGGGGCTTTACTGTGGGAGGATTAGTAATTAGGGGGGCTTTACTGTTGGAGATCAGTAATGGGGGGGCTTTACTGTGGGAGTATCAGTAATGAGGGGGGGCTTTACTGTTGGAGATCAGTAATGGGGGGGCTTTACTGTGGGAGATCAGTAATGGGGGGTCTTTACTGTGGGAGGATTAGTAATGAGGGGGGGCTTTACTGTTGGATTACCAGTAATGGGGGGGCATTACTGTGGGAGGATTAGTAATGAGGGGGGGCTTTACTGTTGGATTATCAGTAATGGGGGGGCATTACTGTGGGAGATCAGTAATGAGGAGGGGCTTTACTGTGGGAGTATCAGTAATGAGGGAGGGCTTTACTGTTGGAGGATCAGTAAAAGGCTTTACTGTGGGAGATCAGTAATGAGGGAGGGCTTTACTGTGGGAGTATCAGTAATGGGGGGGCTTTACTGTTGGAGGATCAGTAATGGGGGGGCTTTACTGTGGGAGTATCAGTAATGGGGGGGCTTTACTGTTGGAGGATCAGTAATGGGGGGGCTTTACTGTGGGAGTATCAGTAATGAGGGAGGGCTTTACTGTGGGAGATCAGTAATGAGGGGGGCTTTACTGTTGGAGGATCAGTAATGGGGGGGCTTTACTGTGGGAGTATCAGTAATGAGGGAGGGCTTTACTGTTGGAGGATCAGTAAAAGGCTTTACTGTGGGAGATCAGTAATGAGGGGGGCTTTACTGTTGGAGGATCAGTAATGAGGGGGCTTTACTGTGGGAGTATCAGTAATGAGGAGTGGCTTTACTGTGGGAGGATTAGTAATGAGGGGGGCTTTACTGTTGGAGGATCAGTAATGGGGGGGCTTTACTGTGGGAGTATCAGTAATGAGGAGTGGCTTTACTGTTGGAGATCAGTAATGGGGGGGCTTTACTGTGGGAGTATCAGTAATGAGGAGTGGCTTTACTGTTGGAGATCAGTAATGGGGGGGGCTTTACTGTGGGAGTATCAGTAATGAGGAGTGGCTTTACTGTTGGAGATCAGTAATGGGGGGGCTTTACTATGGGAGTATCAGTAATGAGGGGGTTTTACTGTGGGAGTATCAGTTATGAGGGAGTGCGTTACTGTTGGAGATCAGTAATGAGGATGGGGCTTTAGTGTTGGAGGATTAGTAATGAAAGACTACTGCACTGTTGGAAGGTGAAGAACGATGACACTGCTGGAGTGTCAGTACTGAGGGAGTGCTGTACTGTCAGAGGGTCAGTGCTTTGTGTGTGCTGCAATGTTGGAGGGTCACTACTGAGGGGATCATACACGGTTGAGGTACTCTCTCTCAGATTAGATATTGAACTGAGGTTAATTCTGCCAGGTAATTTAGATGTAAACAATTCCACATAACTAGTCTGGAGAAGAGGAAAGGAGGCCTGTACAATCTTCTGGCTAATATCCATTTCTCAACCACCATGTCAAAAATGGCATGTATTCTTTGCTAAATTACTGTTGTTAGGGACTAGCTGTGCACCGTTTAACAGTGATCTATTCTGTCCTCAGCTAGGAATGAATGTGGTGGTGCCTGTGATTATGAATATTCTAATCTCTAATCTTCTCGTTTCCGCAGACATGGTCATAGGTTGTTTGATTGGTCGAGCTCTCATAATGCCTGATTGTATTCTCAGGCCAGATCCACACATTCACATTTCAGTGATTTGGCGCAGGGACCTGTACAGATTGTCAGTGACAGGGATGAAGATCCCACTGTCCTTCCTCACTTGGGGTAAATACAGATGGATTGGGCTGTATGGGTCCTTGTGCGTGAATCACAGAAGTTTAGTGTGCAGGTATAGCAAGTAATTAGAAAAGCTAATAGAATGTTATCATACATCACAAGGAGAATTGAGAACAAAGATAGGGAGTTTGTAGGCACAGGTGAGACATCATCTGGAATACTCTGTGCAGTCTTAGTCACCTCATTTAAGACTGAATGTAAATGCATTGAAAATAGTTCAGGGAAGGTTTACCAGACTAATACCCAGAGTTGGAGGGCTGTTTTATGACAGGTTGGATTTGTGGCTGTTGGAATTTAGAAGTGCAATTTCATTGGAACATTCACATTCCTCAGGGATCTTGACAGAATGGACGTGCAGAGGATCTTTCCTCTTATCTGGAAATCTAAAACCAAGGGTCACACTTTAAACATCAGAGATGACCAATTTAAAACCGAGATGAGGCAAAAAACAATTCTCAGGTTTGTGTTGTGGTTAATCTCCTCGAGACCACACGGGTTGAACTTTGCTTATTAAATTCATGTTTAAGTAACTACACTTCTGAGTCTTTGGAACTCTCTTGCTGAAAAGCTGATGGAAGCAGAGTCCTTGAATATTTTTAAGGCAAAGATGAATAGATCCTTGTTCAATGAGAGGTTAAAAGTTTTGGGATCGGATTAAAGAAGCAACTTTGCAGCTCTGGGTTTGTCATAACAGGAAACAGCCAGAAAACAAAGTGAAGTACATATTATAGAGAACCACGTCCAGGTTAGTTTTGATGTGACACTGTGCATGCCCTCTCTGAACTGGCTGAGAGTTCATTTGGAGATCACAGTTCACCATAATCATTTTAAGGCATTAGGAATGATCAATAAATGCTGACCTTGCCTTTGATTTCCACATCCTGTAAACAAACTAAATAAAAACTACATTCAGGGAACCAGACAATAAAGAAGCTTCATTTTAAAAATATTAGCAGTAAATCTCTCCAACATTCTTTCTCTACCATATGCATCACTATCTCTCAATACAATTATCTGTTTCTGTCTTGTTTTTGCTGTCTCTTCTGTCTCAGCTAATTTTTTATTCTGTGTCTCTCCATATCTTGCTGACAATCTGTCTGGCCTTCCCATTTTTTTCCTTGAAGTTAGAGTGTAGTTAGATGGTTAATTTCATAGACACTGTGGGCAAGTTATGCATAAGTCGGGTTTTCAGCAGAAATTCTCTCAGTCTGATGCTCCAGTGAATGTGCAGATGAATATTTATCTCTGTACATTATTTTGAAATGATCGACAACTGACAATGCTCTAGCCATTGACTTCAGGAAGCAAGATGGAGGGCACGCCCCTGTCTACACCAATGGAGCTCAGGTGGAGAGGGTCAACAGCATCAAGTTTCTAGGAGTGATGATCACCAACAATCTGTCCTGGGCCACCCACAGAGGTGTGACCATCAAGACCTCTGCTTCCACAGGTGACTCACAAAATTCGGCACATCCATAAGGACTCTCAACAACCTTTATAGATGCACCGTTGAAAGCATTCTATGAAGATGCATTGCGGCTTGGTTTGGCAACTGCTCTGGCGAGGACCATAAGAAGCTACAGAGTTGTGAACACAGCCCAGTCAATCACGCAAGCCAACCTTTCATCCATTGACTCCATCTACACCTCTCGCTACTTCAGAAGACAGCAACATCATCAAAGACCCCTCCCGGTTATAATCTCTTCCAACCTCTTCCGTCAGGCAGAAGATACAAACAGATTCAAGAACAGCTTCTTCCTTGCTGGTCCTAGACTTCTAAATGGACCTCTCATATTTGAAATCTTGCTTTTTGTGCACCTTCTTTGCAGCTGTAACATTGTATTCCTCCTGTACTATTACCTTATGAACTTTGAATGGTATGAACTGCTTGGACTCCATGGAAAACAAAACATTTCACTGTACCTAGGTACATGTGACAACGATAAATTTAATTAAAGTCAGATCTATTGACTGGATCATAGATCCTCCACTGGGGAATCCCACTTGAGTAAACAAAGACACAAGCAACAAGATAGCAGCAGTTATTAATAGAAACACAACAAACTCTAGACTGTTGCATGATTTGGAGATGCCAGTGTTGGACTGGGGTGTACAAAGTTACAAATCACATAACACCAGGTTATAGTCCAACAGGTTTAATTGGAAGCACTAGCTTTCGGAGCGACGCTCCTTCATCAGGGGGTTGTGGAGGGCACAATTGTAAGACACAGAATTTATAGCAAAAGTTTACAGTGTGATGTAACTGAAATTATACATTGAAAAATACCTTGATTGTTTGTTAAGTCTCATTTGTTAGAATGACCATGATAGTTTCACTTCTTTCATATGAAAGCCACAAAACGTTTTTTAAAAATTACATTCTCAGGTTAACTGTAACAATTGGTGTCAGCCCAGATAAGATTTTGAGATATTGAAGGCGTTAGCCCCCTGTATTCCCTGTCTGTGCCATAATGTTTAGACTGATTCTAATCTAAAAAGTAAGTTAACAGGGTCTAGCATGGATTCATGCAGTTTTTGAGCAAAGTACAAATTCAACCCACAAATATTTATGTGTCTGTGTGCATGTGGGTTTTTGAGTGTGTGTGTGTGTGTGTGTGTGTGTGTGTGTGTGTGTGTATATGTCTGTGTGTGTTTCCCGGGTTGGGTTTTGTGAGTGTCTGTGAGAGAGTGTATATGTGTGTGTGAGTGTAAAGTGTCTAGTCTGTGAGAGGGTGCATGTGTGACTGTGGGAGTGTGTGTGTCTGTAGGAGTGTTTGTGAGTGTCTGTGTCTGTGTATAGGAGTGCCTGTATGTGTGCACGCATGCGCAGGAGTGTCTGTGTGTATAGTGCAGTAGTTGTCACCTGTAATGTGACATGAACCCAAGGTCCCGGTTGAGGCCCTCCCGATGGGTACTGAACTTAGCTATCAGCCTCTGCTCGGCCACTTTTTGCTGCTGCCTGTCCCAAAGTCCGCCTTGGAGGATGGTCACCCGAAGGTCCGAGGCCAAATGTCCTGGACCACTGAAGTGTTCCCCAACTGGGAGGGAACCCTCCTGTCTGTTGATTGTTGTGCGGTGCCCATTCATCCGTTGTCGTAGCCTTTGCTTGGTTTCCCCAATGTACAATGCCTCCGGGCATCCTTACCTGTTGTCTGTTGTAACACCAGTCTTCTGTTCCCTCTGACAGGTGATTCATGACATTATGGGAACAGTTTGTGAGATGCTGCTTATTGCAGTTGTACTGATACAGCAGGAAACACAAGCAGGTACAGTTCTACTTTCAGATTCACAGCCATTGATCATTCTGTATTAGTGCTCACTAAAGGAATGTTACAGAATGGAATGAGAAGAGAACAGAAAAATGTATTAAAATTGTTAGAATTAAGCAAAAAGTAACAGTTAAGGGCAGTTTTCAGCATGGCTGGGCCATTTATCTCACTGGATGCTGTCTGAGTTACTTCTGAGCATTTGGAGATATGTTTAGAGAGAATGGAAATGATACTAAGATGGTTAGTATAACAGATTTTTTTTTTGAAGATGAAAGAGAGCCATAAAAAGATTTTGACAAGACGAGGGCTTTTGTTAAAAACAGGTTGCTGCATTCAGTGTCAGTAAGAGTGAGATATTGTAGTTTGGTAAAAGGACAGCTGTAATAAGACTTTGAATAAGAGTTGACTCCGTTACTGGGGAGAGCTATTTGGGGAGATGGGTTGACAGTACATTAAAGGAAAACTTGAGGTGATGGGGTACAAAAACAAATGACAATTGATTTCTAAGTTTTAACCATAAGAGCTGTAGGATATAAAAATCAATCATTAATACAGAACCGATATTAATGGTCCAAACTAGGAGCATGACTCAATGATGCAAGTCTGCTCTCACATTCAATAAGATTATTAAAATAAAACCAAAGAAGAGTCATTCGACCTGAAACATTAACTCTGATTGCTGTCCACAGATGTTTCCATAAGCTCTCTCTGCATCCTCCCAGCCGCTGTGACACTGTATGCTGCACTATTACCCAGGCGCACTTATTTAGCACAATTTGCCTGTAAAGCACAATCCACAACACTTTTCACTGCACCTCAGTACAGGTGACAGTAATAAATCAAATGAAATACTCCCTATCTCTTCATATATCTGTCAAAATGTCTCCTAAATGTTACTTTTGTGTCTTCCTCCACCATCTCCACTGGCAGCACATTCCATGCATTTACTACCCTCTGTGTAAAAACCTTGCCTTTCACATCTCCTTTGAACTTACCCCTTTTACCTTTAACCTGTGCCCCATAGAAATCTACCCTGGGAACAAGACTCTGAGTATCTAGACCTCTCATAATTTAGTAAACTTCTCTCAGGTTGCCCCTCAGCCTCTGACGTTCTCGTGAAAACAAACTAAACTTGTCCAATCTCTCTTCGTAGCTAATACCCTCCAAACCAGACAACATCCTGGTAAACTGTTTCTGTACCCTCTCCAGAGCCTTCACATCCTTCCGGTAGTCTGCTGACCAGAACTGTACACTAAATTTCAGATATGGCCGAACTAAATTTTGGGTGATTAAGCAGAAATGTTCAAAATCATGGAAGGATAAAAGAAGCAGAAGAACAAACAGAAAATGCTGCAAAGACTCAGCAGGTCTGGCAGCAACTGAAATCTGTTGAGTTTCTCCAGCACTTTCTGTTTTTATCACAGATTTCCAGCACCCACAGTACTTTGCTTTTATAGACCAAAGCACTTTGTGTCCTTCAGTAGAGTGGTGAAGAATTGCACAGCGTTATAAGATCTTATGTAGAAGATTTCAATCAGAGGGCAGGTATATTCAGGATTTGAAAAGATGTATTTGGATCCTGGTCTGTGCAGATGAATGGTCAGTCTGGGTGGTGCTGATAATTGACACAATACCTTCTTTCATTATTTTTGCAGTTTTGTTTTTAGGTCACCTGTCTAATAATTCTGATCTGGATTTTAGCTGCCATAAAATATCCCTGAATGACACTGCAGCCTTTGATACTGGCACTGGCTTCTCTTCAAGCTGTAGATTCTCGGCCCAGTCCAGGTTGGTTGTGGTGGGGAGGTGTATCTGTGACTAGGCCAGGATGGTTAAGGCATAGAGTGGCTCCCTATCTCTAACCAATTGATGGTGAGTCCTGGGTGTAGTTTTCTGTCGCTCCCTCTGTTACAGTGAGGCCTGGGGAGGGTTTCTGCCCAGGCCCAGGGATGGTGAGTCCTAGGTGTGAGTCACTACTACATTATTCAGTGTCTTTTCACCAATGCTACAGCTTCTGAAGTGATGATTGCAGCTCTATATCAAAGACAGTGTCATTTCAGTCACTGGGAACAACCAGATCCTTGATGCTGTTGTACTGAGGCCAGGCTGGAGGGTGACTGAACTACTAAACAGTTGTGGTGAAAATAAGGACTTCAGATGCTGGAGATCAGAGTTTAGATTAGAGTGGTGCTGGAAAAGCACAGCAAGTCAGACAGCATCCGAGAAGCAGGAACATCGACATTTCGGGCAAAAGCCCTTCCTCAGGGCTAAACAGTTGTCACCTGTCGCCCTGTGACTCCGGGCTCTTGGAGGAAAGGCAAGGCCAGAGAGAGTTGGCTCTTCCCCTTTAAGGCTGGAAAGTGTTTCACTCACTTTATTCCTTATTATTACTCAGACCCATCCCAAGACCTATTCTGCTTCAGATTCCACAAGAATTCGGCAGTGAATTGTACCTGGAATCCAAGTGATGTTACCCCAACAAACTACACCTTCTATTTTCAGGAGAAGGGCAGGTAAGTGATCCCCTTATATTGTTTCAGCAAGTGCACAGTCAGACCCTGTCAGAGAGGTACATGGGTTGAGGGGGCACATAGGATTCTGTGCTCTTTAATCAGAACTCAGTCAGAACAATCTGAAACCATCTTTTCTACTTTCATCACATAATCCAAATTTCCATTCCTGCAGTACTGAGGGGATGATATTAACTCTTTGTCTCTCTAGATCTGCTCCTTGACCTGTTGAGAATTTTCAGTGTTTTCTATTTCCAACTGTGAAACTGTACCCAGTGTAAGTTCATATCTTCGATAGAACTGGGGGAAATGAGGGAGAAAAGAACGTGTGGCAAGTCACTCTTCATGCTTCTCCTGAAACTGCAATCGTCAGGTAAAATCTATTCTCTCCTGACTGTCTGAAAGACTGAAATTATGAGGCAGGTTACAGAAACAAGCTTGAACAGGGTTGCCTGAAGTATAAAACGTTAAGGAGTGATCAAATGGAGATGGGTCAGATGATCAAATAAATCGAACAATAATATTACCTCTAGTGGGGAGTCTAAAACCAGGGGCCAAAGCTTTAAAACTATGAAATAGAATTTCTAGCACCAAAACAGGCCATTCAATCCAACTGCCCTGTACTTGCTCCCATGTTGCTCCTTTAACAAGGTTTGTGTTGCCCTTGGTTTACAAGACACAGGTTCCGAAAGGTTTGGCTCGATCTATTTGAAGAAGCTTTTAAATTTTAAATACTAACCTAACTATGCATAATGTAATTACAGGAGATGCTGTTCTGATTTAGCAACATTCTTATATGCATAACCCTCTAAAGTTGGCACAGGTTCAAAAGGAGATTGAACGCATGTTCCAATCGAAGTGAATTACAGTGACTGGAGCTCACTCGTAGTAAAGGTGCCAAAACCAGATGGTACCCAATGGTTACATGTGGACTTAATCCTGCTCTTTCTGAGTAAATAGAAGACCTGGTGGGGAGAAGACCAAAATTGCAGGTGTAGTTTTCAGCGAAGAAGGTTATCTCAGAGTACAACGGGATCTTGATCAGATGGTCCAATAGGCCGAGAAGTGACAGATGGAGTTTAATTTAGATAAATGCAAGGTGCTGCATTTTGGAAAAGCAATTCAGAGCAGGATTTATACACTTAATGACAAGGTCCTGGGAGTGTTGCTGAAAAAGAGACCTTGGAGTGCAGGTTCATAGTTCCTTGAAAATGGAGTCGCAGGTAGATAGGATAGTGAAGACGGCGTTTGGTATGTTTTCCTTTATTGGTCAGAGTATTGAGTTCAGGAGTTGGGAGGTCATGTTGCAGCTGTACAGGACGTTGGTTAGGCAACTGTTGGAATATTGCGTGCAGTTCTGGTCTCCTTCCTATCGGAAAGATGTTGTGAAACGTGAAAAGATTTACAAGTATATTGCCAGGGTTGGAGGATTTGAGCTATAGGATGGGCATTTGGTATGCTTTCCTTTATTGGTCAGATCACTGAGTACAGGAGTTGGGAGGTCATGTTGCGGCTGTACAGGACATTGGTTAGGCCACTTTTGGAATATTGTGTGTAATTCTGGTCTCCTTCCTATCGGAAGGATGTTGTGAAACTTGAAAGGGTTCAGAAAAGATTTACAAGGATGTTGCCAGGGTTAGAGGATCTGAGCTATAGGGAGAGGTTGAATAAGCTAGGGCTGGTTTCCCTGGAGCATCAGAGGCTGAGGGGTGACCTTATAGAAGTTTATAAAATCATAAGGGGCATGGATAGGATAAATAGACAAGGTCTTTTCCCTGGGTTGGGGAGTCCAAAACTAGAGGGTATAGGTTTAGGGTGAGAGGGGAAAGATATAAAAGGGTCCTAAGGGGCAACTTTTTCACACAGAGGGTGGTGTGTGTATGGAATGAGCTGTCAGAGGAAATGGTGGAGCTGGTACAATTGCAGCATTTAAAAGGCATCTGGATGGATATATGAATAGCAAGGGTTGAGAATGATATGGTAAAAACAAGGACTGCAGATGCTGGAAACCAGATCCTAGATTAGAGTGGTGCTGGAAAAGCACAGCAGTTCAGGCAGCATCCAAGGAGCAGGAAAATTGATGTTTCGTGCTCCTTGGATGCTGCCTGAACTGCTGTGCTTTTCCAGCACCACTCTAACCTTAGAAGGATATGGACCAAGTGCTGGAAAATGGAACTAGATTAGTTTAGGATATCTAGTTGGGTGAGGTGGACCGAAGGGTTTTTTCCATGCTGTACGTCTCTATGACTCTAAGAGACCAAATCGAGGTCTTCAAAATTGTGGGGGAGTTTGGGGTTAATATAATGGAAGATGTTTCCAGTTGTAACCAAGACGAGATCTGGGAGCACCAATATAAGATGGCAAATGAATCCAGTAGGGAATTTAGGACAAATGCCTTTACAAGAGAGACCGTGTGGAACTTGATAACACAGGGAGTACAAAGTTAAAAATCACACAACACCAGGTTATAGTCCAGCAGGTTTATTTGGAAATACAAGCTTTTGGAGCACTGCTCCTTCATCAGAAAGTGGGACAGGATCACAGGACACAGAATTTATAGTTAAAGAACTGTCACACAACTGATGCAATGTATTTTTAAAAAAAATTATAAATCTCTCAGCCTCTGATGCTCCAGGGAAAACAGCCCCAGCCTGTTCAGCCTCTCCCTATAGATCAAGCCCTCCAACCCTGGCAACATCCTTGTAAATCTTTTCTGAACCCTTTCACAACATCCTTCCGATAGGAAGGAGACCAGAATTGCACGCAATATTCCAAAAGTGGCCTAACCAATGACCTGTACAGTTGCAATATGACCTCCCAACTCCTGTACTCAATACTCTGACCAATAAAGGAAAACATACCAAACGCCTTCTTCATTATCCTATCTACCTGTGGCCTTACTTTCAAAGAGCTATGAACCTGCACTCCAAGATGTCTTTGTTCAGTAACACTCCCTAGGAACTTCTCATTAAGTGTATAAGTCCTGCTCTGATTTGCTCTTCCAAAATGCAGCACCTCACATTTATCTAAATTAAACTCCATCTGCTACCCTCAGCCCATTGGCCCGTCTGATCAAGATCCCATTGTAATCTGAGGTAACCTTCTTTGCTGTCCACTACACCTCCAATTTTGGTCTTCTCCCCACCAGGTCTTCTCTTTACTCAGAAATACCAGGATAACATCAGGAAGTACCTATTCAGACAAAGGGAAGGAGAAATGTGGAACTCTGCCCCTGAGAAAGTTGTTGAGGCTGGGGGCAATTGAAAAATTCAAGTCAAGAGTTTGATGAATGTTCGCTAGACAGCTTGGGACTGAGATGACAGATTAGTCATCATCTAGTTGGACAGTGAAAAGGCTTGAGAGTAAATGGTTCAAGTCTCTTCCTATTTTTACCTAACTACACTTTTTACCTACTGTTTTGAACTTTGAGATTTTCGAAACCTGGGGGGGCACGATTTATGCAGGAATTGGCCAACTCTTGCTAGATCCTGTGGCCATTAACAACCTGCCTTGGAACAAGTGAGCAGTATAACTGTCTGTGCTGCTTGAGTTGGGAGGAATCCTTTCAAGCACATTGATGGCCTACTCTTCTTCCCACAGCACTGACCCAACTGAAATATCGACCTGTTTACATTCATTGATGTTGGAGAGGAAGCAATTCACTGCAGGAAGAACCTACGTTGCCTGGGTAAAGACCAGTGGCACAGAGAGAGAGGAAAGCTTAAAAAGACTGGAATTCATCATTGATGACATAGGTACAGAGATTGTTGTCATAATCAATGGTTAGCATTTCTGTCACACAATGCACAACTAGCTAAACAAAAGACCTTTGGATAACTGTACCAGGCACTTTAGCCATTTTTGTGTCAATTCAGTGAGGGAACTCATTTGCAGAGTGGACTAAACTTTTATCTATCATCCCTGTGACCAGGATTTGAACTGAGCTGAGAGTGATTTGGCTGCATATCTGTAAGGGTGAAATTTGATGGGGAGGTCAGGTGAACTCTATCAACTCTGGCTAACAACCAACCACATAGCCCTGGTCACACTAAACAACAACTTTACTCACAAACATTCAATAGCCTGTAACTCTTCCTCTCACTGTGGTACAGGTCCCACATACATTGATTTCTCACTAGGGTATGATCCAACACATACTGACACTCACTGGAATGCAGATCTACACACACTGATTCTCACTGAAGTATAATTCAACACCCAGCCTGGCTCTCATAGAGGTATGAATTGCCCACATGCTGACTAATACTGGGATACAGGTTCCGCAGATAGTGTCTCTTGGTACTATCAAGAGTGTGGTACAATTCAACATACACTGACACTGACTGGGATACAGTTTTCACACAGACTGACTCTCATTGGGCTAAAAGTCCATACTTTCAAAGGTAAAAATATTGCCTTACCTCAACAGCTATAGCATGGTAATCCTGGCTGGCTTCTGTCTTGATCATGATGAGTTAGTGAGGTTTCATGCAGATGCAGTGATGGAATCTGGAGCCAGATGGCTCAAATTATTGAAGAGCCAGTCTTGGGTTGGAATAGATGTAGTCAATGGTAATGGCTGTCTTTCCAACTGCTTACACTTTCTGAAACTGCTGTATTGTTCCTTTAGTGAAGCCTCTGTCTCCAGCTGCTGTGACTGGAGAATTGACACCGAACACTTCAAAATCCATATTTATTACATGGCAGAAACCCAACAACCTCGATTCATCAAAAACCCTCCAGTTTAAGCTTCAGTACAGAGTTGTAGGTGACTTTTTCTGGACTGAGGTAAGTCAGTCTTTGCCCTATCTGTTTGAGCCCTTTAAGGGAGTCAAGTATTGGTGTGCTCTTTAGATGGTGAGAGTAGCAAGTGACAGCAAGGTATGATAAACACAGGCTGGGTGATAAACCCCAACAGATCATCGAACATAGAACAGTACAGCACAGTACAGGCTCTTCAGCCCTCGATGTTGTGTCGACCTTTTATCCTAGTACCACACAGGAAATGGACTTGCAGCCCAAGATCCCTCTGTTCCTAAGGATTCTGCCATTTACGGTATCCTTTCCTCTTGCATTTGACCTCCCAAATGCTTCACCTCATCTGTCATCCAAATGTGAATAAATCCTCTACCTAAAAGTCTCTCCAATTATTTCCCTACCACTGATGTAAGACTCACTGACCTATAATTTCCTGGATTATCCCTGTTGCCCTTCTTAAGCAAAGGAACAACATTAGCTATTCTCCAGTCTGGAACCTTAGCAGTGGTTAAAGAGGATATAAAGATCTTTGTCAAGGCCCCAGCAATCTCCTCTCTTGCCTCCCTCAGTATCCTGGGATAGATCCCAAGGGCTCTGGGGAGTTATCTATCGACAGGTCCTAGAATATCAACATACCCCATCCTAATCTTACCCTCATCCGTGTCCTGCTCCTTGGTAAATACCAATGTGAAGTTTTCACTTCCTCTCACTCTATGCATAAGTTCCTTCCTTTGTCCTTGAGTGTACCTACCTGCCCTCTTGCTCCCACTATATGTGTAAGATGCCCTGGGATTCTCCTGAATCCTATTTGCCAAGGGCATTTCCTGGGCCCTTTTCATCCTAATTCCTGTTTCTTGCCTGCTTCCTTTATATTCTTGAAGGGCCTTGTCTGATTTTCTGATCTTACAATGACTCTCCTAATCATGTAGGTGACATTCCCACGCAGAGTCACTTCACTGAGGTATTCCAGCAAAACGAATTGCTGATTTGAAGTGAGCCTCCATGTTTTACAAATATCTGATTGGTATCATCAGAGACTTGAGCCCAGTCACATCATGTGAGACTGACAAGGTTGTCAATGCTGAAACAGCTTTTAAATTGACAAATGATATCACACAAGCCCCAATTTTCTCAGCATCAGGGCGGCATGGTGGCCCAGTGGTTAGCACTGCTGCCTCGCAGCACCAGGGACCCAGATTCAATTTCCGCCTCGGGCAACTGTCTGTGTGGAGTTTGCACATTCCCCCTGTGTCTGCTTGGGTTTCCTCTGGGTGCTCCGGTTTCCTCCCACAGTCTAAAGATGTGCAGGTTCGGTGAATTGGCCATGCTAAATTGTCTATAGTGTTAGGTGTAGGGAAATGGGTCTGGGTGGGTTGCTCTTCGGCGGGTCGGTGTGGACTTGTTGGGCCGAAGGGCCTGTTTACACACTGTAGGGAATCTAATCATTTCCTGAAATCTGGAACCTGCGGGTTTATCCAGACAAGTCACTGCTGCTGGCTTGTCTGAAGGTTATCAGACATGTGCGGTGCAGCGAATCACATACATCTTGCATTTAGCTATTGTCTAAGCACAATGTACACGACTTGAATTCCACCTGTAATCGATGCTCCTGAACTCTATGAATAAAGGCAAAATCACTGGAAATGTGAAATAAAAACCTAGGTTCTGAAGAAGAGGCATATTGCATTGGAAAAAATGTTAATGTCTCTCATTCATTAGATGCTGCAAGACCCACTAAGTTTCTTTTTGGTTTTACTTGTTCCTGAATCATTGGTCTTCTGAGGTGGAGGCCCCAAGACCTGGGCCATGCATCCCTCAAACAAGAACCCATGGGTCACCTGAAAGGTGGCCCTCTCACTTTCAATCCTGACAGCAGCAGCTTCTCTCCCGTCCTTCCTTTTCCAATTCACACTGTTGCACAGACCCATGCAGAGTCCCCCACTGGATTCACTGGAGCCAGCGGGAATCTCTGTGCTGCTACTGGTGAGGAAGATGTCACTGTAGAGATGGACCAAAATATCACCTAACCTGCTTCTGTACTCAGTGAGCAAAGTAGAGGCTGACAGCTTTCAAAAATTACACAGTTTAATAACTGATCAGAAGGAATTGCCCACTCACTCGGATACTGACACATAAAAAAGTTAAAAATCACACAACACCAGGTTATAGTCCAACAGGTTTATTTGGAAGTACAAGCCTTCAGCAGGTAGCTAGTGGGGCAGGATCATAAGTCACAAAGTTTAGAGTAAAAGATCAAAGTGTCATACAATTGATGCAATGTATTGAACAAACCTAGATTGCTGTTGAATCTTAATCACTTAGAACACACACATATAAGTCTGTAGGGTGAATTTGTATTTTCAGATTTGCCTTTGCAGATACATTCTATTTTGCTCAAAAAGCAGCCAATCTGTAGGCAGTCAGTCCATGTTTCATTTTATAAATTACTATTTTGGAAATAGAATCAGTCTGACTCAAGATTGGGATACAGACAGACTCTAACCTCACAGCTTTAATGCATTGTCTTAGCTGAGATGTCACCTTTTTGATAAAACGTTGTTATCTCCAGACTGTGATTTGAAAGAAGTTCTGGGATTCACATATTAATGAATTGAAACCTGCATCCCCATTCTAAGTGATTAAAGACTGAACAACAATCTAAGTTTGTTCAATACATCGGATCAGTTATTTGACAATTTGATTGTTTACTCTCAATTCTATGTCCAATGATCCTACCCCACTAGCTACCTGATGAAGGAGCGTCGCTCCCGAACCTAGTACTTCCGAATAAACCTGTTGGACTGTAACCTGGTGTTGTGTGATTTTTAACTTTGTCCTCCCCAGTCTGACACCTGCTCCTCCACATCACAAAACAAACTGTGAAGGTTAACAGGGAGCTCCTCCCTATACAGAGTTCTCCAGAAAATAACCACATTTGCTACATTACATTAAAGATTTCACAGGATGAAATTGGAATCCATTCAACAACTTACGAGTTGGAGGATCTGCAGCCATTCACAGTCTATGAGATTCGGGTACAATGTGCACGGGAAGGGGAGACAAATAGGAGACTGTGGAGTGAATGGAGTGCTGTGTCCAGCATTCGAACTTCGGAAGACAGTAAGTGGACATCCATAACAATACAGATTACAATCTGTCATCCCTCGCTGTAACACGCTGATATACTCCACACCCCTCACTGTAACACTCTCTGATATCACCCACACCTCTCACTGTAACACCCTCTGATATCACCCACACCCCTCACTGTAACACTCTCTGATATCACCCACACCTCTCACTGTAACACTCTCTGATATCACCCACACCTCTCACTGTAACACCCTCTGATATCACCCACACCTCTCACTGTAATACTCTCTGATATCACCCACATCCCTCACTGTAACACTCTCTGATATCACCCATACCCCTCACTGTAACACTCTCTGATATCACCCACATCCCTCACTGTAACACTCTCTGATATCACCCACATCCCTCACTGTAACACTCTCTGATATCACCCACACCCCTCACTGTAACACTCTGATATACCCCACACCCCTCACTGTAACACTCTGATATACCCCACACCCTTCACTGTAACACTCTCAGATATTACCCACACCTCTCACTGTAACACTCTCTGATATCACCCACACACCTCACTGTAACACTCTCTGACATCACCCACACCCCTCACTGTAACACTCACTGATATTACCCACACCCCTCACTGTAACACTCACTGATATTACCCACACCCCTCACTGTAACACTCATTGATATTACCCACACCCCTCACTGTAACACTCCCTGACATCACCCACACCCCTCACTGTAACACTCACTGATATTACCCACACCCCTCACTGTAACACTCATTGATATAACCCACACCCCTCACTGTAACACTCACTGATATAACCCACACCGCTCACTGTAACACTCTCTGTTATTACCCACACCCCTCACTGTAACACCCCCTGATATACCCCACATCCCTCACTGTAACACTCCCTGACATCACCCACACACCTCACTGTAACACTCTGTAATATGCCCCACATCCCTTGCTGTAACACTGTCTGATATCCCCCACACCCCTCACTGTAACAATCTCTGATATCCCCCATACCCCTCACTGTAACACTCTCTGATATCTCCCACATCCCTCACTGTAACACTCACTGTTATACCCCACACCCCTCACTGTAACAGTCTCTGATACCACCCACACCCCTCACTGTAACATTCTCTGATATTACCACACCCCTCACTGTAACACTCTCTGATATTACCCACACTCCTCACTGTAACACTCATATTACCCACACCTCTCACTGTAACACTCTGTAATATGCCCCAAACCCCTCACTGTAACACTCACTGATATAACCCACACCCCTCACTGTAACACTCTCTGATATTACCCACATCCCTCACTGTAACACTCACTGATATAACCCACACCCCTCACTGTAACACTCACTGATATTACCCACACCCCTCACTGTAACACTCACTGATATTACCCACACCCCTCACTGTAACACTCCCTGACATCACCCACACACCTCACTGTAACACTCTGTAATATGCCCCACATCCCTTGCTGTAACACTGTCTGATATCTCCCACATCCCTCACTGTAACAATCTCTGATATCCCCCATACCCCTCACTGTAACACTCTCTGATATTACGCACAACCCTCACTGTAACACTCTCTGATATAACCCACACCCCTCACTGTAACACTCTCTGATATTACCACACCCCTCACTGTAACACACTGATATAACCCACACCCTTCACTGTAACACTCTCTGATATTGCGCACACCCCTCACTGTCACACTCTCATATATTACCCACACCCCTCACTGTCACAGTCTCTGATACCACCCACAACCCTCACTGTAACACTCTCTGATATTACCCACACCCCTCACTGTAACACTCCCTGACATCACCCACACACCTCACTGTAACACTCTGTAATATGCCCCACATCCCTTGCTGTAACACTGTCTGATATCCCCCACACCCCTCACTGTAACAGTCTCTGATATCCCCCATACCCCTCACTGTAACACTCTCTGATATCTCCCACATCCCTCACTGTAATACTCACTGTTATACCCCACACCCCTCACTGTAACACTCTCTGATATTACCACACCCCTCACTGTAACACACTGATATAACCCACACCCCTCACTCACTCACCTGTCTCTTCTCCTGATACTCAGCTCCTGTTGGATCTCTCGATCTGTGGTTTACACACCAGCCTAATCTGGATGGATTGCAGACACTTACCTTGCTGTGGAAGGTAATGTTTGATAGATGACATTTTCCTCTCCAATTCCCCAATGGGCCCAGGGTGTAGCATAGCCAACATGCAGACTGGAGTGGGGGATGGACTGTCCTCTCTCAGTACACTGCCCTGAAACATGCAATTTCGATTTACTCTCTAGTGTGGGATTAGTGTTAAGTATGGGTCTGGGGGGGTGAGGGTCCGGATAGAACACAGAACAGTATAGCACTGGACCTTTGACCCACAATGATATGCCGAACATGACACCAATTTAGTAATCCCTTCTGTCTGCTCATGGTCCATATCCTGCCATCCTATCTAAAAGTCCCTTGAATGTCCCTAATATCTGCCTGCACCATTGCCCCTGCCAGTGTGTTCCAGACACCTACAACTCTCTGTGTACACAAACTTACTCCTCACAGCTCCTTTGGACTTACCCCTCTCTTACCTTAAATGCATGCCGCCTGGTATTAGGCCTTTCAACTCAGTGAGAAAGATTCTGTCAACCCCACATATACACCTCTCATAATCTTATAAACTTCGACCAGGTCTCCCCTCAACCTCTGCTACTTTCGAGAAAATCACCCCAGCTTGTCCAGCCTCTCCTTACAGCTCACACCCTCTAATCCAGGCAGGATCCCAGTAAACATCATCTGCACCCTCTCCAAAGCCTCTACGTCCTTCCTGTAATGAGGTGACCAGAACTTAACGCAATATGCCTAACCAAAGTTTTATAAAACTGCAACATCAACATGGGTGCTGGGGAAAAAATAAGCACTACCGCAGTTAGGCGGTAGTGTGGGGGTTAAAATAAATAAAAACAAACAAAATAAATAAAAACAAAGAAACATATGCCAAATGCCTCCTTTATCACCCCATCTGCTTGTGTGGCCACTTTCAGGGAGCTATGGACCAAGAACCCAAGACCTGTCTGTATATCAATGCTGGTTAGGGTCCTGCCATGAACTGTATACTTTCCGTTAACATCTGATCACCCAAAGTGCAACACCTGACTTGCCTGGATTCAACTCCATCTGCCACTTCTTCGCCTGTATCCAGTGACAATCGTTTACACTATCCACAACTTTTCCGATCTTTGGTTTGTCTGCAAACTTACTAACCCACCCATCTACATTTTCATCCAAGGTATTTAGATATATCATAAACAACAGGGATCCCAGTAGGGATCCACATGGCCAAGACACTGTGGATCCCAGGCATCCTACTGTTCTGCATTAGCCTTACTGAAATCCAAGTAAACAACATTCACTGCTCCAACCTCATCACCTCCTCAATAAAAAGTCAATCAAGTTAACAATGCATGACCTACCTGCACAAAGTCACGTTGTCTGCCCCTACTTCCGCCATGCTTTTGCAAATGTACCTAAATCGGGGTGTGGGTGTGTACGGACCGTGTCAGGGTGTGGGTGTGTACGGACCGTGTCAGGGTGTGAGTGTGTACGGACCGTGTCGGGGTGTGAGTGTGTACGGACCATGTCGGGGTGTGGGTGTGTGTACGGACCGTGTCGGGGTGTGGGTGTGTGTACGGACCGTGTCGGGGTGTGAGTGTGTACGGACCGTGTCGGGGTGTGAGAGTGTACGGACCGTGTCGGGGTGTGGGTGTGTACGGACCGTGTCGGGGTGTGGGTATGTACGGACCGTGTCGGGGTGTGGGAGTGTACGGACCGTGTCGGGGTGTGGGTGTGTACGGACCGTGTCGGGGTGTGGGTGTGTACGGACCGTGTCGGGGTGTGGGAGTGTACGGACCGTGTCGGGGTGTGGGTGTGTACGGACCGTGTCGGGGTGTGAGTGTGTACGGACCGTGTCGGGGTGTGGGTGTGTACGGACCGTGTCGGGGTGTGGGAGTGTACGGACCGTGTCGGGGTGTGGGTGTGTACGGACCGTGTCGGGGTGTGGGTGTGTACGGACCGTGTCGGGGTGTGAGTGTGTACGGACCGTGTCGGGGTGTGGGAGTGTACGGACCGTGTCGGGGTGTGAGTGTGTACGGACCGTGTCGGGGTGTGGGTGTGTACGGACCGTGTCGGGGTGTGGGTGTGTACGGACCGTGTCGGGGTGTGGGTGTGTACGGACCGTGTCGGGGTGTGAGTGTGTACGGGCTGTGTCGGGGTGTGAGTGTGTACGGACCGTGTCGGGGTGTGGGTGTGTGTACGGACCGTGTCGGGGTGTGGGTGTGTACGGACTGTGTCGGGGTGTGGGAGTGTACGGACCGTGTCGGGGTGTGGGTGTGTACGGACCGTGTCGGGGTGTGGGTGTGTACGGACCGTGTCGGGGTGTGGGTGTGTACGGACTGTGTCGGGGTGTGGGAGTGTACGGACCGTGTCGGGGTGTGGGAGTGTACGGACCGTGTCGGGGTGTGTGTGTGTACGGACCGTGTCGGGGTGTGGGTGTGTACGGACCGTGTCGGGGTGTGGGTGTGTACGGACCGTGTCGGGGTGTGGGTGTGTACGGACCGTGTCGAGGTGTGGGTGTGTACGGACTGTGTCGGGGTGTGAGTGTGTACGGACCGTGTCGGGGTGTGGGTGTGTACGGACCGTGTCGGGGTGTGAGTGTGTACGGACCGTGTCGGGGTGTGAGTGTGTACGGACCGTGTCGGGGTGTGGGTGTGTACGGACCGTGTCGGGGTGTGGGTGTGTGTACGGACCGTGTCGGGGTGTGAGAGTGTACGGACCGTGTCGGGGTGTGGGTGTGTGTACGGACCGTGTCGGGGTGTGAGAGTGTACGGACCGTGTCGGGGTGTGAGAGTGTACGGACCGTGTCGGGGTGTGAGAGTGTACGGACCGTGTCGGGGTGTGTGTGTACGGACCGTGTCGGGGTGTGAGAGTGTACGGACTGTGTCGGGGTGTGGGTGTGTACGGACCGTGTCGGGGTGTGTGTGTGTACGGACCGTGTCGGGGTGTGAGTGTGTGTACGGACCGTGTTGGGGCGTGAGAGTGTACGGACTGTGTCGGGGTGTGGGAGTGTACGGACCGTGTCGGGGTGTGGGAGTGTGTACGGACCGTGTCGGGGTGTGGGTGTGTACGGACTGTGTCGGGTTGTGAGTGTGTACGGACTGTGAGTGTGTACGGACCGTGTCGGGGTGTGTGTGTGTACGGACCGTGTCGGGGTGTGGGTGTGTACGGACCGTGTCGGGGTGTGGGAGTGTACGGACCGTGTCGGGGTGTGGGTGTGTACGGACCGTGTCGGGGTGTGAGTGTGTACGGACCGTGTCGGGGTGTGGGTGTGTGTACGGACCGTGTCGGGGTGTGGGAGTGTACGGACCGTGTCGGGGTGTGAGTGTGTACGGACCGTGTCGGGGTGTGGGTGTGTACGGACCGTGTCGGGGTGTGGGTGTGTACGGACCGTGTCGGGGTGTGGGTGTGTACGGACCGTGTCGGGGTGTGTGTGTGTACGGACCGTGTCGGGGTGTGGGTGTGTACGGACCGTGTCGGGGTGTGAGTGTGTACGGACCGTGTCGGGGTGTGGGTGTGTACGGACCGTGTCGGGGTGTGAGTGTGTACGGACCGTGTCGGGGTGTGAGTGTGTACGGACCGTGTCGGGGTGTGGGAGTGTACGGACCGTGTCGGGGTGTGAGTGTGTACGGACCGTGTCGGGGTGTGGGAGTGTACGGACCGTGTCGGGGTGTGTGTGTGTACGGACCGTGTCGGGGTGTGGGTGTGTACGGACCGTGTCGGGGTGTGAGTGTGTACGGACCGTGTCGGGGTGTGGGTGTGTACGGACCGTGTCGGGGTGTGAGTGTGTACGGACCGTGTCGGGGTGTGAGTGTGTACGGACCGTGTCGGGGTGTGGGAGTGTACGGACCGTGTCGGGGTGTGAGTGTGTACGGACTGTGTCGGGGTGTGAGTGTGTACGGACTGTGTCGGGGTGTGAGTGTGTACGGACTGTGTCGGGGTGTGGGAGTGTACGGACCGTGTCGGGGTGTGAGTGTGTACGGACTGTGTCGGGGTGTGGGTGTGTACGGACCGTGTCGGGGTGTGGGAGTGTACGGACCGTGTCGGGGTGTGGGAGTGTACGGACCGTGTCGGGGTGTGAGTGTGTACGGACCGTGTCGGGGTGTGGGAGTGTACGGACCGTGTCGGGGTGTGAGTGTGTACGGACTGTGTCGGGGTGTGGGTGTGTACGGACCGTGTCGGGGAGTGTGTGTGTACGGACCGTGTCGGGGTGTGAGTGTGTACGGACCGTGTCGGGGTGTGGGTGTGTACGGACCGTGTCGGGGTGTGAGTGTGTACGGACTGTGTCGGGGTGTGGGAGTGTACGGACCGTGTCGGGGTGTGAGTGTGTACGGACTGTGTCGGGGTGTGGGAGTGTACGGACCGTGTCGGGGTGTGGGAGTGTACGGACCGTGTCGGGGTGTGGGAGTGTACGGACCGTGTCGGGGTGTGAGTGTGTACGGACTGTGTCGGGGTGTGGGAGTGTACGGACTGTGTCGGGGTGTGGGAGTGTACGGACCGTGTCGGGGTGTGGGAGTGTACGGACCGTGTCGGGGTGTGGGTGTGTACGGACTGTGTCGGGGTGTGGGAGTGTACGGACTGTGTCGGGGTGTGGGAGTGTACGGACCGTGTCGGGGTGTGGGAGTGTACGGACTGTGTCGGGGTGTGGGAGTGTACGGACCGTGTCGGGGTGTGGGAGTGTACGGACCGTGTCGGGGTGTGGGAGTGTACGGACTGTGTCGGGGTGTGGGAGTGTACGGACCGTGTCGGGGTGTGGGAGTGTACGGACTGTGTCGGGGTGTGGGAGTGTACGGACCGTGTCGGGGTGTGGGAGTGTACGGACCGTGTCGGGGTGTGGGAGTGTGTACGGACTGTGTCGGGGTGTGGGTGTGTACGGACTGTGTCGGGGTATGGGAGTGTACGGACCGTGTCGGGGTATGGGAGTGTACGGACCGTGTCGGGGTGTGGGTGTGTACGGACCGTGTCGGGGTGTGGGTGTGTACGGACCGTGTCGGGGTGTGGGTGTGTGTACGGACCGTGTCGGGGTGTGAGTGTGTACGGACCGTGTCGGGGTGTGAGTGTGTACGGACCGTGTCGGGGTGTGGGTGTGTGTACGGACCGTGTCGGGGTGTGAGTGTGTACGGACCGTGTCGGGGTGTGGGTGTGTACGGACCGTGTCGGGGTGTGAGTGTGTACGGACCGTGTCGGGGTGTGAGTGTGTACGGACCGTGTCGGGGTGTGGGAGTGTACGGACCGTGTCGGGGTGTGTGTGTGTACGGACCGTGTCGGGGTGTGGGAGTGTACGGACCATGTCGGGGTGTGGGAGTGTACGGACCGTGTCGGGGTGTGGGTGTGTACGGACCGTGTCGGGGTGTGAGTGTGTACGGACCGTGTCGGGGTGTGAGTGTGTACGGACCGTGTCGGGGTGTGAGTGTGTACGGACCGTGTCGGGGTGTGAGTGTGTACGGACCGTGTCGGGGTGTGGGTGTGTACGGACCGTGTCGGGGTGTGGGTGTGTACGGACCGTGTCGGGGTGTGAGTGTGTACGGACCGTGTCGGGGTGTGAGTGTGTACGGACCGTGTCGGGGTGTGAGTGTGTACGGACCGTGTCGGGGTGTGGGTGTGTACGGACCGTGTCGGGGTGTGTGTGTGTACGGACCGTGTCGGGGTGTGAGAGTGTACGGACCGTGTCAGGGTGTGTGTGTGTACGGACCGTGTCGGGGTGTGTGTGTGTACGGACGGTGTCGGGGTGTGTGTGTGTACGGACCGTGTCGGGGTGTGTGTGTGTACGGACGGTGTCGGGGTGTGAGTGTGTACGGACCGTGTCGAGGTGTGGGTGTGTACGGACCGTGTCGGGGTGTGAGTGTGTACGGACTGTGTCGGGGTGTGGGTGTGTACGGACCGTGTCGGGGTGTGAGTGTGTACGGACCGTGTCGGGGTGTGGGTGTGTGTACGGACCGTGTCAGGGTGTGAGTGTGTACGGACTGTGTCGGGGTGTGAGTGTGTGTACGGACCGTGTCAGGGTGTGAGTGTGTACGGACCGTGTCGGGGTGTGAGTGTGTACGGACCGTGTCGGGGTGTGTGTGTGTACGGACGGTGTCGGGGTGTGGGTGTGTACGGACCGTGTCGGGGTGTGGGAGTGTACGGACCGTGTCGGGGTGTGGGAGTGTACGGACCGTGTCGGGGTGTGGGAGTGTACGGACCGTGTCGGGGTGTGAGTGTGTACGGACCGTGTCGGGGTGTGGGTGTGTGTACGGACCGTGTCGGGGTGTGAGTGTGTACGGACCGTGTCGGGGTGTGGGAGTGTACGGACCGTGTCGGGGTGTGTGTGTGTACGGACCGTGTCGGGGTGTGTGTGTGTACGGACCGTGTCGGGGTGTGGGAGTGTACGGACCGTGTCGGGGTGTGGGTGTGTACGGACCGTGTCGGGGTGTGGGAGTGTACGGACCGTGTCGGGGTGTGTGTGTGTACGGACCGTGTCGGGGTGTGGGAGTGTACGGACCGTGTCGGGGTGTGTGTGTGTACGGACCGTGTCGGGGTGTGTGTGTGTACGGACTGTGTCGGGGTGTGGGTGTGTACGGACCGTGTCGGGGTGTGAGTGTGTACGGACCGTGTCGGGGTGTGGGTGTGTACGGACCGTGTCGGGGTGTGGGTGTGTACGGACCGTGTCGGGGTGTGGGAGTGTACGGACCGTGTCGGGGTGTGGGTGTGTGTACGGACCGTGTCGGGGTGTGGGAGTGTACGGACCGTGTCGGGGTGTGGGTGTGTACGGACTGTGTCGGGGTGTGAGTGTGTACGGACCGTGTCGGGGTGTGAGTGTGTACGGACCGTGTCGGGGTGTGGGTGTGTACGGACCGTGTCGGGGTGTGAGTGTGTACGGACCGTGTCGGGGTGTGGGTGTGTACGGACCGTGTCGGGGTGTGAGTGTGTACGGACTGTGTCGGGGTGTGGGTGTGTGTACGGACCGTGTCGGGGTGTGGGTGTGTGTACGGACCGTGTCGGGGTGTGAGTGTGTACGGACCGTGTCGGGGTGTGGGTGTGTGTACGGACCGTGTCGGGGTGTGGGTGTGTGTACGGACCGTGTCGGGGTGTGAGTGTGTACGGACCGTGTCGGGGTGTGGGTGTGTACGGACCGTGTCGGGGTGTGGGTGTGTGTACGGACCGTGTCGGGGTGTGAGTGTGTATGGACTGTGTCGGGGTGTGGGAGTGTACGGACCGTGTCGGGGTGTGGGTGTGTACGGACCGTGTCGGGGTGTGGGAGTGTACGGACCATGTCGGGGTGTGGGTGTGTACGGACCGTGTCGGGGTGTGAGTGTGTACGGACCGTGTCGGGGTGTGAGTGTGTACGGACCGTGTCGGGGTGTGTGTGTGTACGGACCGTGTCGGGGTGTGTGTGTGTACGGACCGTGTCGGGGTGTGAGAGTGTACGGACCGTGTCGAGGTGTGGGTGTGTACGGACCGTGTCGGGGTGTGGGTGTGTACGGACTGTGTCGGGGTGTGAGTGTGTACGGACCGTGTCGGGGTGTGGGTGTGTACGGACGGTGTCGGGGTGTGGGAGTGTGTACGGACCGTGTCAGGGTGTGAGTGTGTACGGACTGTGTCGGGGTGTGTGTGTGTACGGACTGTGAGTGTGTACGGACCGTGTCGGGGTGTGAGTGTGTACGGACCGTGTCGGGGTGTGGGAGTGTACGGACCGTGTCGGGGTGTGGGAGTGTACGGACCGTGTCGGGGTGTGTGTGTGTACGGACTGTGTCGGGGTGTGGGTGTGTACGGACCGTGTCGGGGTGTGGGTGTGTACGGACCGTGTCGGGGTGTGGGAGTGTACGGACCGTGTCGGGGTGTGGGAGTGTACGGACCGTGTCGGGGTGTGGGAGTGTACGGACCGTGTCGGGGTGTGGGTGTGTACGGACCGTGTCAGGGTGTGAGTGTGTACGGACCGTGTCGGGGTGTGGGAGTGTGTACGGACCGTGTCGGGGTGTGAGTGTGTACGGACCGTGTCGGGGTGTGGGTGTGTACGGACCGTGTCGGGGTGTGGGAGTGTGTACGGACCGTGTCGGGGTGTGGGTGTGTACGGACCGTGTCGGGGTGTGGGTGTGTACGGACCGTGTTGGGGTGTGGGAGTGTACGGACCGTGTTGGGGTGTGGGAGTGTACGGACCGTGTCGGGGTGTGAGTGTGTACGGACCGTGTCGGGGTGTGGGTGTGTACGGACCGTGTCGGGGTGTGGGAGTGTACGGACCGTGTCGGGGTGTGAGTGTGTACGGACCGTGTCGGGGTGTGGGTGTGTACGGACCGTGTCGGGGTGTGGGAGTGTACGGACCGTGTCGGGGTGTGGGTGTGTACGGACCGTGTCGGGGTGTGGGTGTGTACGGACTGTGTCGGGGTGTGGGAGTGTACGGACCGTGTCGGGGTGTGGGTGTGTACGGACTGTGTCGGGGTGTGGGAGTGTACGGACCGTGTCGGGGTGTGAGTGTGTACGGACCGTGTTGGGGTGTGGGAGTGTACGGACCGTGTCGGGGTGTGAGTGTGTACGGACCGTGTCGGGGTGTGGGTGTGTACGGACCGTGTCGGGGTGTGAGTGTGTACGGACTGTGTCGGGGTGTGGGAGTGTACGGACCGTGTCGGGGTGTGAGTGTGTACGGACTGTGTCGGGGTGTGGGTGTGTACGGACTGTGTCGGGGTGTGAGTGTGTACGGACCGTGTCGGGGTGTGGGAGTGTACGGACCGTGTCGGGGTGTGAGTGTGTATGGACTGTGTCGGGGTGTGGGAGTGTACGGACCGTGTCGGGGTGTGGGTGTGTACGGACTGTGTCGGGGTGTGGGTGTGTACGGACTGTGTCGGGGTGTGGGAGTGTACGGACCGTGTCGGGGTGTGAGTGTGTACGGACCGTGTCGGGGTGTGGGAGTGTACGGACCGTGTCGGGGTGTGGGAGTGTACGGACCGTGTCGGGGTGTGGGAGTGTACGGACCGTGTCGGGGTGTGGGTGTGTACGGACCGTGTCGGGGTGTGAGTGTGTACGGACTGTGTCGGGGTGTGGGAGTGTACGGACCGTGTCGGGGTGTGGGTGTGTACGGACCGTGTCGGGGTGTGGGAGTGTACGGACCGTGTCGGGGTGTGGGAGTGTGTACGGACTGTGTCGGGGTGTGGGAGTGTACGGACTGTGTCGGGGTGTGAGTGTGTACGGACCGTGTCGGGGTGTGAGAGTGTACGGACTGTGTCGGGGTGTGAGTGTGTACGGACCGTGTCGGGGTGTGGGAGTGTGTACGGACTGTGTCGGGGTGTGGGAGTGTACGGACCGTGTCGGGGTGTGGGTGTGTACGGACCGTGTCGTGGTGTGAGTGTGTACGGACCGTGTCGGGGTGTGGGAGTGTACGGACTGTGTCGGGGTGTGAGTGTGTACGGACCGTGTCGGGGTGTGGGAGTGTACGGACTGTGTCGGGGTGTGAGTGTGTACGGACCGTGTCGGGGTGTGAGTATGTGTACGGACCGTGTCGGGGTGTGAGTGTGTACGGACCGTGTCGGGGTGTGGGTGTGTGTACGGACCGTGTCGGGGTGTGGGTGTGTACGGACTGTGTCGGGGTGTGGGAGTGTACGGACCGTGTCGGGGTGTGGGTGTGTACGGACCGTGTCGGGGTGTGGGAGTGTACGGACCGTGTCGGGGTGTGAGTGTGTACGGACCGTGTCGGGGTGTGAGAGTGTACGGACCGTGTCGGGGTGTGGGTGTGTACGGACTGTGTCGGGGTGTGGGAGTGTGTACGGACTGTGTCGGGGTGTGAGTGTGTACGGACCGTGTCGGGGTGTGAGAGTGTACGGACCGTGTCGGGGTGTGGGTGTGTGTACGGACCGTGTCGGGGTGTGGGTGTGTGTACGGACCGTGTCGGGGTGTGGGTGTGTACGGACTGTGTCGGGGTGTGGGAGTGTACGGACCGTGTCGGGGTGTGGGTGTGTACGGACCGTGTCGGGGTGTGGGAGTGTACGGACCGTGTCGGGGTGTGAGTGTGTACGGACCGTGTCGGGGTGTGAGAGTGTACGGACCGTGTCGGGGTGTGGGTGTGTACGGACTGTGTCGGGGTGTGGGAGTGTGTACGGACTGTGTCGGGGTGTGAGTGTGTACGGACCGTGTCGGGGTGTGAGAGTGTACGGACCGTGTCGGGGTGTGGGTGTGTGTACGGACCGTGTCGGGGTGTGGGTGTGTACGGACCGTGTCGGGGTGTGGGTGTGTACGGACCGTGTCGGGGTGTGGGTGTGTACGGACTGTGTCGGGGTGTGGGAGTGTACGGACCGTGTCGGGGTGTGGGAGTGTACGGACCGTGTCGGGGTGTGGGAGTGTACGGACCGTGTCGGGGTGTGGGTGTGTACGGACTGTGTCGGGGTGTGGGTGTGTACGGACCGTGTCGGGGTGTGGGAGTGTACGGACCGTGTCGGGGTGTGAGTGTGTACGGACCGTGTCGGGGTGTGGGAGTGTACGGACCGTGTCGGGGTGTGGGTGTGTACGGACCGTGTCGGGGTGTGAGTGTGTACGGACCGTGTCGGGGTGTGAGTGTGTACGGACCGTGTCGGGGTGTGGGAGTGTACGGACTGTGTCGGGGTGTGGGAGTGTGTACGGACTGTGTCGGGGTGTGGGAGTGTACGGACCGTGTCGGGGTGTGAGTATGTGTACGGACCGTGTCGGGGTGTGAGTGTGTACGGACCGTGTCGGGGTGTGGGAGTGTACGGACCGTGTCGGGGTGTGGGTGTGTACGGACTGTGTCGGGGTGTGGGAGTGTGTACGGACTGTGTCGGGGTGTGAGTGTGTACGGACCGTGTCGGGGTGTGGGTGTGTACGGACCGTGTCGGGGTGTGGGTGTGTACGGACTGTGTCGGGGTGTGGGAGTGTACGGACCGTGTCGGGGTGTGGGAGTGTACGGACCGTGTCGGGGTGTGGGAGTGTGTACGGACTGTGTCGGGGTGTGAGTATGTGTACGGACCGTGTCGGGGTGTGAGTGTGTACGGACCGTGTCGGGGTGTGGGAGTGTACGGACTGTGTCGGGGTGTGGGAGTGTGTATGGACTGTGTCGGGGTGTGAGTATGTGTACGGACCGTGTCGGGGTGTGAGTGTGTACGGACCGTGTCGGGGTGTGGGAGTGTACGGACTGTGTCGGGGTGTGGGAGTGTACGGACCGTGTCGGGGTGTGAGTGTGTACGGACTGTGTCGGGGTGTGGGAGTGTACGGACCGTGTCGGGGTGTGGGAGTGTACGGACTGTGTCGGGGTGTGGGAGTGTGTACGGACTGTGTCGGGGTGTGAGTATGTGTACGGACCGTGTCGGGGTGTGAGTGTGTACGGACCGTGTCGGGGTGTGGGTGTGTACGGACCGTGTCGGGGTGTGGGAGTGTACGGACTGTGTCGGGGTGTGGGTGTGTACGGACCGTGTCGGGGTGTGGGAGTGTACGGACCGTGTCGGGGTGTGGGAGTGTACGGACCGTGTCGGGGTGTGGGAGTGTACGGACCGTGTCGGGGTGTGGGAGTGTGTACGGACTGTGTCGGGGTGTGAGTATGTGTACGGACCGTGTCGGGGTGTGAGTGTGTACGGACCGTGTCGGGGTGTGGGAGTGTACGGACTGTGTCGGGGTGTGGGAGTGTGTATGGACTGTGTCGGGGTGTGAGTATGTGTACGGACCGTGTCGGGGTGTGAGTGTGTACGGACTGTGTCGGGGTGTGGGAGTGTACGGACCGTGTCGGGGTGTGGGAGTGTACGGACTGTGTCGGGGTGTGGGTGTGTACGGACTGTGTCGGGGTGTGGGAGTGTACGGACCGTGTCGGGGTGTGAGTGTGTACGGACTGTGTCGGGGTGTGAGTGTGTACGGACTGTGTCGGGGTGTGGGAGTGTACGGACCGTGTCGGGGTGTGGGAGTGTACGGACTGTGTCGGGGTGTGGGAGTGTGTACGGACTGTGTCGGGGTGTGAGTATGTGTACGGACCGTGTCGGGGTGTGAGTGTGTACGGACCGTGTCGGGGTGTGGGTGTGTACGGACCGTGTCGGGGTGTGGGAGTGTACGGACTGTGTCGGGGTGTGGGTGTGTACGGACTATGTCGGGGTGTGGGAGTGTACGGACCGTGTCGGGGTGTGGGTGTGTACGGACTGTGTCGGGGTGTGGGAGTGTACGGACCGTGTCGGGGTGTGGGAGTGTGTATGGACTGTGTCGGGGTGTGAGTATGTGTACGGACCGTGTCGGGGTGTGAGTGTGTACGGACCGTGTCGGGGTGTGGGTGTGTACGGACTGTGTCGGGGTGTGGGAGTGTACGGACCGTGTCGGGGTGTGGGTGTGTACGGACCGTGTCGGGGTGTGGGTGTGTACGGACTGTGTCGGGGTGTGGGTGTGTGTACGGACCGTGTCGGGGTGTGAGTGTGTACGGACCGTGTCAGGGTGTGAGTGTGTACGGACTGTGTCGGGGTGTGGGTGTGTGTACGGACCGTGTCAGGGTGTGGGTGTGTGTACGGACCGTGTCGGGGTGTGGGTGTGTACGGACCGTGTCGGGGTGTGAGTGTGTACGGACCGTGTCAGGGTGTGAGTGTGTACGGACCGTGTCGGGGTGTGAGTGTGTACGGACTGTGTCGGGGTGTGGGAGTGTACGGACTGTGTCGGGGTGTGGGAGTGTGTATGGACTGTGTCGGGGTGTGAGTGTGTGTACGGACCGTGTCGGGGTGTGGGAGTGTGTACGGACCGTGTCGGGGTGTGAGTGTGTGTACGGACCGTGTCGGGGTGTGAGTGTGTACGGACCGTGTCGGGGTGTGGGAGTGTACGGACTGTGTTGGGGTGTGGGAGTGTGTATGGACTGTGTCGGGGTGTGAGTGTGTACGGACCGTGTCGGGGTGTGTGTGTGTACGGACCGTGTCGGGGTGTGGGTGTGTACGGACCGTGTCGGGGTGTGTGTGTGTACGGACCGTGTCGGGGTGTGGGTGTGTACGGACTGTGTCGGGGTGTGGGAGTGTACGGACTGTGTCGGGGTGTGGGAGTGTGTATGGACCGTGTCGGGGTGTGGGAGTGTACGGACCGTGTCGGGGTGTGAGTGTGTACGGACTGTGTCGGGGTGTGGGTGTGTACGGACCGTGTCGGGGTGTGGGAGTGTGTACGGACCGTGTCGGGGTGTGAGTGTGTACGGACCGTGTCGGGGTGTGGGAGTGTACGGACCGTGTCGGGGTGTGGGTATGTACGGACCGTGTCGGGGTGTGAGTGTGTACGGACTGTGTCGGGGTGTGGGTGTGTACGGACCGTGTCGGGGTGTGGGAGTGTGTACGGACCGTGTCAGGGTGTGAGTGTGTACGGACCATGTCGGGGTGTGTGTGTGTGTACGGACCGTGTCGGGGTGTGGGTATGTACGGACCGTGTCGGGGTGTGAGTGTGTACGGACCGTGTCGGGGTGTGGGTGTGTATGGACTGTGTCGGGGTGTGGGTGTGTGTACGGACCGTGTCGGGGTGTGAGTGTGTACGGACCGTGTCGGGGTGTGGGTGTGTGTACGGACTGTGTCGGGGTGTGGGTGTGTACGGACCGTGTCGGGGTGTGGGAGTGTACGGACCGTGTCGGGGTGTGGGAGTGTACGGACTGTGTCGGGGTGTGGGTGTGTACGGACCGTGTCGGGGTGTGTGTGTGTACGGACCGTGTCGGGGTGTGGGTGTGTGTACGGACCGTGTCGGCGTGTGAGTGTGTACGGACTGTGTCGGGGTGTGAGTGTGTACGGACCGTGTCGGGGTGTGTGTGTGTACGGACGGTGTCGGGGTGTGAGTGTGTACGGACCGTGTCGGGGTGTGGGAGTGTACGGACCGTGTCGGGGTGTGTGTGTGTACGGACCGTGTCGGGGTGTGGGTGTGTACGGACCGTGTCGGGGTGTGGGTATGTACGGACCGTGTCGGGGTGTGAGTGTGTACGGACCGTGTCGGGGTGTGGGTGTGTATGGACTGTGTCGGGGTGTGAGTGTGTACGGACCGTGTCGGGGTGTGGGTGTGTACGGACCGTGTCGGGGTGTGGGAGTGTACGGACCGTGTCGGGGTGTGGGTGTGTACGGACCGTGTCGGGGTGTGGGTGTGTACGGACCGTGTCGGGGTGTGGGTGTGTGTACGGACCGTGTCGGGGTGTGAGTGTGTGTACGGACCGTGTCGGGGTGTGGGTGTGTGTACGGACCGTGTCGGGGTGTGGGTGTGTACGGACCGTGTCGGGGTGTGGGTGTGTGTACGGACCGTGTCGGGGTGTGAGTGTGTACGGACTGTGTCGGGGTGTGGGAGTGTACGGACCGTGTCGGGGTGTGGGAGTGTACGGACCGTGTCGGGGTGTGGGTGTGTACGGACTGTGTCGGGGTGTGAGAGTGTGTACGGACTGTGTCGGGGTGTGGGAGTGTACGGACCGTGTCGGGGTGTGGGTGTGTACGGACCGTGTCGGGGTGTGGGAGTGTACGGACCGTGTCGGGGTGTGGGAGTGTACGGACCGTGTCGGGGTGTGAGTGTGTACGGACCGTGTCGGGGTGTGGGTGTGTACGGACCGTGTCGGGGTGTGAGTGTGTACGGACCGTGTCGGGGTGTGAGTGTGTACGGACCGTGTCGGGGTGTGAGTGTGTACGGACCGTGTCGGGGTGTGGGTGTGTACGGACCGTGTCGGGGTGTGTGTGTGTACGGACCGTGTCGGGGTGTGAGAGTGTACGGACCGTGTCAGGGTGTGTGTGTGTACGGACCGTGTCGGGGTGTGTGTGTGTACGGACGGTGTCGGGGTGTGAGTGTGTACGGACCGTGTCGGGGTGTGTGTGTGTACGGACCGTGTCGGGGTGTGTGTGTGTACGGACGGTGTCGGGGTGTGAGTGTGTACGGACCGTGTCGAGGTGTGGGTGTGTACGGACCGTGTCGGGGTGTGGGTGTGTACGGACCGTGTCGGGGTGTGAGTGTGTACGGACTGTGTCGGGGTGTGGGTGTGTACGGACCGTGTCGGGGTGTGAGTGTGTACGGACCGTGTCGGGGTGTGGGTGTGTACGGACCGTGTCGGGGTGTGGGAGTGTGTACGGACCGTGTCAGGGTGTGAGTGTGTACGGACTGTGTCGGGGTGTGAGTGTGTGTACGGACCGTGTCAGGGTGTGAGTGTGTACGGACCGTGTCGGGGTGTGAGTGTGTACGGACCGTGTCGGGGTGTGAGTGTGTACGGACCGTGTCGGGGTGTGGGTGTGTACGGACCGTGTCGGGGTGTGGGTGTGTACGGACCGTGTCGGGGTGTGAGAGTGTACGGACCGTGTCGGGGTGTGTGTGTGTACGGACCGTGTCGGGGTGTGGGAGTGTACGGACCGTGTCGGGGTGTGGGTGTGTGTACGGACCGTGTCGGGGTGTGGGTGTGTACGGACCGTGTCGGGGTGTGGGAGTGTACGGACCGTGTCGGGGTGTGGGTGTGTACGGACCGTGTCGGGGTGTGGGTGTGTACGGACCGTGTCGGGGTGTGAGAGTGTACGGACCGTGTCGGGGTGTGGGAGTGTACGGACCGTGTCGGGGTGTGGGTGTGTACGGACTGTGTCGGGGTGTGGGTGTGTACGGACCGTGTCGGGGTGTGGGTGTGTGTACGGACCGTGTCGGGGTGTGGGAGTGTACGGACCGTGTCGGGGTGTGGGTGTGTACGGACTGTGTCGGGGTGTGGGTGTGTACGGACTGTGTCGGGGTGTGGGAGTGTACGGACCGTGTCGGGGTGTGGGTGTGTACGGACCGTGTCGGGGTGTGAGTGTGTACGGACCGTGTCGGGGTGTGAGTGTGTACGGACTGTGTCGGGGTGTGGGTGTGTGTACGGACCGTGTCGGGGTGTGGGAGTGTGTACGGACTGTGTCGGGGTGTGGGTGTGTGTACGGACCGTGTCGGGGTGTGGGTGTGTACGGACCGTGTCGGGGTGTGAGTGTGTACGGACTGTGTCGGGGTGTGGGTGTGTACGGACCGTGTCGGGGTGTGAGTGTGTACGGACCGTGTCGGGGTGTGGGTGTGTGTACGGACCGTGTCGGGGTGTGGGTGTGTGTACGGACCGTGTCGGGGTGTGAGTGTGTACGGACCGTGTCGGGGTGTGGGTGTGTGTACGGACCGTGTCGGGGTGTGGGTGTGTGTACGGACCGTGTCGGGGTGTGAGTGTGTACGGACCGTGTCGGGGTGTGTGTGTGTACGGACCGTGTCGGGGTGTGTGTATGGACTGTGTCGGGGTGTGGGAGTGTACGGACCGTGTCGGGGTGTGGGAGTGTACGGACCGTGTCGGGGTGTGGGTGTGTACGGACTGTGTCGGGGTGTGGGAGTGTGTACGGACCGTGTCGGGGTGTGAGTGTGTACGGACCGTGTCGGGGTGTGTGTGTGTACGGACTGTGTCGGGGTGTGTGTGTGTACGGACCGTGTCGGGGTGTGAGAGTGTACGGACCGTGTCAGGGTGTGTGTGTGTACGGACCGTGTCGGGGTGTGAGTGTGTACGGACCGTGTCGGGGTGTGAGTGTGTACGGACGGTGTCGGGGTGTGAGTGTGTACGGACGGTGTCGGGGTGTGAGTGTGTGTACGGACCGTGTCGGGGTGTGAGTGTGTACGGACCGTGTCAGGGTGTGAGTGTGTACGGACCGTGTCGGGGTGTGAGTGTGTACGGACCGTGTCGGGGTGTGTGTGTGTACGGACCGTGTCGGGGTGTGTGTGTGTACGGACGGTGTCGGGGTGTGGGAGTGTGTACGGACTGTGTCGGGGTGTGGGAGTGTACGGACCGTGTCGGGGTGTGTGTGTGTACGGACCGTGTCGGGGTGTGAGTGTGTGTACGGACCGTGTCGGGGTGTGGGTGTGTACGGACCGTGTCGGGGTGTGGGAGTGTACGGACCATGTCGGGGTGTGGGAGTGTACGGACCGTGTCGGGGTGTGGGTGTGTACGGACCGTGTCGGGGTGTGGGTGTGTACGGACCGTGTCGGGGTGTGGGAGTGTACGGACCGTGTCGGGGTGTGGGTGTGTACGGACCGTGTCGGGGTGTGAGTGTGTACGGACCGTGTCGGGGTGTGTGTGTGTACGGACCGTGTCGGGGTGTGAGTGTGTACGGACGGTGTCGGGGTGTGAGTGTGTACGGACGGTGTCGGGGTGTGAGTGTGTGTACGGACCGTGTCGGGGTGTGAGTGTGTACGGACCGTGTCGGGGTGTGTGTGTGTACGGACTGTGTTGGGGTGTGGGAGTGTACGGACCGTGTCGGGGTGTGAGTGTGTACGGACCGTGTCGGGGTGTGGGTGTGTGTACGGACCGTGTCGGGGTGTGTGTGTGTACGGACGGTGTCGGGGTGTGAGTGTGTACGGACCGTGTCGGGGTGTGGGTGTGTACGGACCGTGTCGGGGTGTGGGAGTGTACGGACCGTGTCGAGGTGTGGGTGTGTACGGACCGTGTCGGGGTGTGGGTGTGTACGGACCGTGTCGGGGTGTGGGTGTGTGTACGGACCGTGTCGAGGTGTGGGTGTGTACGGACCGTGTCGGGGTGTGGGTGTGTACGGACCGTGTCGGGGTGTGTGTGTGTACGGACTGTGTCGGGGTGTGGGTGTGTACGGACCGTGTCGGGGTGTGAGTGTGTACGGACCGTGTCGGGGTGTGGGTGTGTACGGACGGTGTCGGGGTGTGGGAGTGTACGGACCGTGTCGGGGTGTGAGTGTGTACGGACCGTGTCGGGGTGTGTGTGTGTACGGACGGTGTCGGGGTGTGAGTGTGTACGGACCGTGTCGGGGTGTGTGTGTGTGTACGGACGGTGTCGGGGTGTGAGTGTGTACGGACCGTGTCGAGGTGTGGGTGTGTACGGACCGTGTCGGGGTGTGGGAGTGTACGGACCGTGTCGGGGTGTGGGTGTGTGTACGGACCGTGTCGAGGTGTGGGTGTGTACGGACCGTGTCGGGGTGTGGGTGTGTACGGACCGTGTCGGGGTGTGAGTGTGTACGGACTGTGTCGGGGTGTGGGTGTGTACGGACCGTGTCGGGGTGTGAGTGTGTACGGACCGTGTCGGGGTGTGGGTGTGTACGGACGGTGTCGGGGTGTGGGAGTGTACGGACTGTGTCAGGGTGTGAGTGTGTACGGACTGTGTCGGGGTGTGTGTGTGTACGGACTGTGAGTGTGTACGGACCGTGTCGGGGTGTGAGAGTGTACGGACCGTGTCAGGGTGTGAGTGTGTACGGACTGTGTCGGGGTGTGTGTGTGTACGGACTGTGAGTGTGTACGGACCGTGTCGGGGTGTGAGTGTGTACGGACCGTGTCGGGGTGTGGGTGTGTACGGACCGTGTCGGGGTGTGGGTGTGTACGGACCGTGTCGGGGTGTGGGAGTGTACGGACCGTGTCGGGGTGTGGGTGTGTACGGACCGTGTCGGGGTGTGGGTGTGTACGGACTGTGTCGGGGTGTGGGAGTGTACGGACCGTGTCGGGGTGTGGGTGTGTACGGACTGTGTCGGGGTGTGGGAGTGTACGGACCGTGTCGGGGTGTGAGTGTGTACGGACCGTGTTGGGGTGTGGGAGTGTACGGACCGTGTCGGGGTGTGAGTGTGTACGGACTGTGTCGGGGTGTGGGAGTGTACGGACCGTGTCGGGGTGTGAGTGTGTACGGACTGTGTCGGGGTGTGGGTGTGTACGGACTGTGTCGGGGTGTGAGTGTGTACGGACCGTGTCGGGGTGTGGGAGTGTACGGACCGTGTCGGGGTGTGAGTGTGTATGGACTGTGTCGGGGTGTGGGAGTGTACGGACCGTGTCGGGGTGTGAGTGTGTACGGACCGTGTCGGGGTGCGAGAGTGTACGGACCGTGTCGGGGTGTGAGTGTGTATGGACTGTGTCGGGGTGTGGGAGTGTACGGACCGTGTCGGGGTGTGAGTGTGTACGGACCGTGTCGGGGTGTGGGTGTGTACGGACCGTGTCGGGGTGTGAGTGTGTACGGACTGTGTCGGGGTGTGGGAGTGTACGGACCGTGTCGGGGTGTGAGTGTGTACGGACTGTGTCGGGGTGTGGGTGTGTACGGACTGTGTCGGGGTGTGAGTGTGTACGGACCGTGTCGGGGTGTGGGAGTGTACGGACCGTGTCGGGGTGTGAGTGTGTATGGACTGTGTCGGGGTGTGGGAGTGTACGGACCGTGTCGGGGTGTGAGTGTGTACGGACTGTGTCGGGGTGTGGGTGTGTACGGACCGTGTCGGGGTGTGAGTGTGTACGGACTGTGTCGGGGTGTGGGTGTGTACGGACTGTGTCGGGGTGTGGGAGTGTACGGACCGTGTCGGGGTGTGAGTGTGTACGGACTGTGTCGGGGTGTGGGTGTGTACGGACCGTGTCGGGGTGTGGGAGTGTGTACGGACCGTGTCGGGGTGTGAGTGTGTACGGACCGTGTCGGGGTGTGGGAGTGTACGGACCGTGTCGGGGTGTGGGTATGTACGGACCGTGTCGGGGTGTGAGTGTGTACGGACTGTGTCGGGGTGTGGGTGTGTACGGACCGTGTCGGGGTGTGGGAGTGTGTACGGACCGTGTCAGGGTGTGAGTGTGTACGGACCGTGTCGGGGTGTGTGTGTGTACGGACCGTGTCGGGGTGTGAGTGTGTACGGACCGTGTCGGGGTGTGAGTGTGTACGGACCATGTCGGGGTGTGTGTGTGTACGGACCGTGTCGGGGTGTGGGTATGTACGGACCGTGTCGGGGTGTGAGTGTGTACGGACCGTGTCGGGGTGTGGGTGTGTGTACGGACTGTGTCGGGGTGTGGGTGTGTACGGACCGTGTCGGGGTGTGGGAGTGTACGGACCGTGTCGGGGTGTGGGAGTGTACGGACTGTGTCGGGGTGTGGGTGTGTACGGACCGTGTCGGGGTGTGTGTGTGTACGGACCGTGTCGGGGTGTGGGTGTGTGTACGGACCGTGTCGGCGTGTGAGTGTGTACGGACCGTGTCGGGGTGTGAGTGTGTACGGACCGTGTCGGGGTGTGTGTGTGTACGGACGGTGTCGGGGTGTGAGTGTGTACGGACCGTGTCGAGGTGTGGGTGTGTACGGACCGTGTCGGGGTGTGGGTGTGTACGGACCGTGTCGGGGTGTGGGTGTGTACGGACCGTGTCGGGGTGTGGGTGTGTGTACGGACCGTGTCGGGGTGTGAGTGTGTGTACGGACCGTGTCGGGGTGTGAGTGTGTACGGACTGTGTCGGGGTGTGAGTGTGTACGGACCGTGTCGGGGTGTGGGTGTGTACGGACCGTGTCGGGGTGTGTGTGTGTACGGACCGTGTCGGGGTGTGGGTGTGTGTACGGACCGTGTCGGCGTGTGAGTGTGTACGGACCGTGTCGGGGTGTGAGTGTGTACGGACCGTGTCGGGGTGTGTGTGTGTACGGACGGTGTCGGGGTGTGAGTGTGTACGGACCGTGTCGGGGTGTGGGTGTGTACGGACCGTGTCGGGGTGTGTGTGTGTACGGACCGTGTCGGGGTGTGGGTGTGTACGGACCGTGTCGGGGTGTGGGTGTGTACGGACCGTGTCGGGGTGTGGGTGTGTACGGACCGTGTCGGGGTGTGGGTGTGTACGGACCGTGTCGGGGTGTGGGTGTGTGTACGGACCGTGTCGGGGTGTGAGTGTGTACGGACTGTGTCGGGGTGTGAGTGTGTACGGACCGTGTCGGGGTGTGGGTGTGTACGGACCGTGTCGGGGTGTGGGTGTGTACGGACCGTGTCGGGGTGTGGGTGTGTGTACGGACCGTGTCGGGGTGTGTGTGTGTACGGACGGTGTCGGGGTGTGAGTGTGTACGGACCGTGTCGAGGTGTGGGTGTGTACGGACCGTGTCGGGGTGTGGGTGTGTACGGACCGTGTCGGGGTGTGAGTGTGTACGGACTGTGTCGGGGTGTGGGTGTGTACGGACCGTGTCGGGGTGTGGGTGTGTACGGACCGTGTCGGGGTGTGGGTGTGTACGGACCGTGTCGGGGTGTGGGAGTGTGTACGGACCGTGTCAGGGTGTGAGTGTGTACGGACTGTGTCGGGGTGTGAGTGTGTACGGACTGTGAGTGTGTACGGACCGTGTCGGGGTGTGTGTGTGTACGGACCGTGTCGGGGTGTGGGTGTGTACGGACCGTGTCGGGGTGTGGGAGTGTACGGACCGTGTCGGGGTGTGGGTGTGTACGGACCGTGTCGGGGTGTGAGTGTGTACGGACTGTGAGTGTGTACGGACCGTGTCGGGGTGTGTGTGTGTACGGACCGTGTCGGGGTGTGAGTGTGTACGGACCGTGTCGGGGTGTGGGAGTGTACGGACCGTGTCGGGGTGTGTGTGTGTACGGACTGTGTCGGGGTGTGGGTGTGTGTACGGACCGTGTCGGGGTGTGGGTGTGTACGGACCGTGTCGGGGTGTGGGTGTGTACGGACCGTGTCGGGGTGTGTGTGTGTACGGACCGTGTCGGGGTGTGGGTGTGTACGGACCGTGTCGGGGTGTGGGTGTGTACGGACCGTGTCGGGGTGTGGGTGTGTACGGACCGTGTCGGGGTGTGTGTGTGTACGGACCGTGTCGGGGTGTGGGTGTGTACGGACCGTGTCGGGGTGTGGGTGTGTACGGACCGTGTCGGGGTGTGAGTGTGTACGGACCGTGTCGGGGTGTGGGAGTGTACGGACCGTGTCGGGGTGTGGGAGTGTACGGACCGTGTCGGGGTGTGGGTGTGTACGGACCGTGTCGGGGTGTGAGTGTGTACGGACCGTGTCGGGGTGTGGGAGTGTACGGACCGTGTCGGGGTGTGGGTGTGTACGGACCGTGTCGGGGTGTGTGTGTGTACGGACCGTGTCGGGGTGTGAGTGTGTACGGACTGTGTCGGGGTGTGGGAGTGTACGGACCGTGTCGGGGTGTGGGTGTGTACGGACCGTGTCGGGGTGTGAGTGTGTACGGACCGTGTCGGGGTGTGGGTGTGTACGGACTGTGTCGGGGTGTGGGTGTGTACGGACTGTGTCGGGGTGTGGGAGTGTACGGACCGTGTCGGGGTGTGGGTGTGTACGGACCGTGTCGGGGTGTGAGTGTGTACGGACCGTGTCGGGGTGTGAGTGTGTACGGACTGTGTCGGGGTGTGGGTGTGTGTACGGACCGTGTCAGGGTGTGAGTGTGTACGGACTGTGTCGGGGTGTGGGTGTGTGTACGGACCGTGTCGGGGTGTGGGTGTGTACGGACTGTGTCGGGGTGTGGGAGTGTACGGACTGTGTCGGGGTGTGGGAGTGTACGGACTGTGTCGGGGTGTGGGAGTGTACGGACTGTGTCGGGGTGTGAGTGTGTACGGACCGTGTCGGGGTGTGAGTGTGTACGGACCGTGTCGGGGTGTGGGAGTGTACGGACCGTGTCGGGGTGTGGGAGTGTACGGACCGTGTCGGGGTGTGAGTGTGTACGGACCGTGTCGGGGTGTGGGTGTGTGTACGGACCGTGTCGGGGTGTGGGTGTGTACGGACCGTGTCGGGGTGTGGGAGTGTGTACGGAACGTGTCGGGGTGTGAGTGTGTGTACGGACCGTGTCGGGGTGTGGGTGTGTACGGACCGTGTCGGGGTGTGAGAGTGTACGGACCGTGTCAGGGTGTGTGTGTGTACGGACCGTGTCGGGGTGTGAGAGTGTACGGACCGTGTCAGGGTGTGTGTGTGTACGGACCGTGTCGGGGTGTGAGTGTGTGTACGGACGGTGTCGGGGTGTGAGTGTGTACAGACCGTGTCGAGGTGTGGGTGTGTACGGACCGTGTCGGGGTGTGAGTGTGTACGGACTGTGTCGGGGTGTGGGTGTGTACGGACCGTGTCGGGGTGTGAGTGTGTACGGACCGTGTCGGGGTGTGGGTGTGTACGGACCGTGTCGGGGTGTGGGAGTGTGTACGGACCGTGTCAGGGTGTGAGTGTGTACGGACTGTGTCGGGGTGTGAGTGTGTACGGACTGTGAGTGTGTACGGACCGTGTCGGGGTGTGTGTGTGTACGGACCGTGTCGGGGTGTGGGTGTGTACGGACCGTGTCGGGGTGTGGGTGTGTACGGACCGTGTCGGGGTGTGGGTGTGTACGGACCGTGTCGGGGTGTGGGTGTGTACGGACCGTGTCGGGGTGTGGGTGTGTACGGACCGTGTCGGGGTGTGGGTGTGTACGGACCGTGTCGGGGTGTGGGTGTGTACGGACCGTGTCGGGGTGTGGGTGTGTACGGACCGTGTCGGGGTGTGGGTGTGTACGGACCGTGTTGGGGCGTGAGAGTGTACGGACCGTGTCGGGGTGTGGGTGTGTACGGACCGTGTCGGGGTGTGGGTGTGTACGGACCGTGTCGGGGTGTGGGTGTGTACGGACCGTGTCGGGGTGTGGGAGTGTACGGACCGTGTCGGGGTGTGGGTGTGTACGGACCGTGTCGGGGTGTGGGTGTGTACGGACCGTGTCGGGGTGTGGGTGTGTACGGACCGTGTCGGGGTGTGGGTGTGTACGGACCGTGTCGGGGTGTGGGTGTGTACGGACCGTGTCGGGGTGTGGGTGTGTACGGACCGTGTCGGGGTGTGGGAGTGTACGGACCGTGTCGGGGTGTGGGTGTGTACGGACCGTGTCGGGGTGTGAGTGTGTACGGACCGTGTCAGGGTGTGGGAGTGTACGGACCATGTCGGGGTGTGTGTACGGACCGTGTCGGGGTGTGAGAGTGTACGGACCGTGTCGGGGTGTGGGTGTGTACGGACCGTGTCGGGGTGTGAGTGTGTACGGACCGTGTCGGGGTGTGAGAGTGTACGGACCGTGTCGGGGTGTGAGAGTGTACGGACCATGTCGGGGTGTGGGTGTGTACGGACCGTGTCGGGGTGTGAGTGTGTACGGACCGTGTCGGGGTGTGAGTGTGTACGGACCGTGTCGGGGTGTGAGTGTGTACGGACCGTGTCGGGGTGTGAGTGTGTACGGACCGTGTCGGGGTGTGGGTGTGTACGGACCGTGTCGGGGTGTGAGTGTGTACGGACTGTGTCGGGGTGTGTGTGTGTACGGACCGTGTCGGGGTGTGGGTGTGTACGGACCGTGTCGGGGTGTGAGTGTGTACGGACCGTGTCGGGGTGTGAGTGTGTACGGACCGTGTCGGGGTGTGAGTGTGTACGGACCGTGTCGGGGTGTGAGTGTGTACGGACCGTGTCGGGGTGTGAGTGTGTACGGACTGTGTCGGGGTGTGGGTGTGTACGGACCGTGTCGGGGTGTGGGAGTGTACGGACTGTGTCGGGGTGTGGGAGTGTACGGACCGTGTCGGGGTGTGAGTGTGTACGGACCGTGTCGGGGTGTGAGTGTGTACGGACTGTGTCGGGGTGTGGGTGTGTACGGACCGTGTCGGGGTGTGGGAGTGTACGGACTGTGTCGGGGTGTGAGTGTGTACGGACCGTGTCGGGGTGTGAGTGTGTACGGACTGTGTCGGGGTGTGGGTGTGTACGGACCGTGTCGGGGTGTGGGAGTGTACGGACTGTGTCGGGGTGTGGGAGTGTACGGACCGTGTCGGGGTGTGGGTGTGTACGGACCGTGTCGGGGTGTGGGTGTGTACGGACTGTGTCGGGGTGTGAGTGTGTATGGACTGTGTCGGGGTGTGAGTGTGTACGGACGCTGTCGGGGTGTGAGTGTGTACGGACCGTGTCGGGGTGTGAGTGTGTACGGACTGTGTCAGGGTGTGAGAGTGTACGGACCGTGTCGGGGTGTGAGTGTGTACGGACCGTGTCGGGGTGTGGGTGTGTACGGACCGTGTCGGGGTGTGAGTGTGTACGGACCGTGTCGGGGTGTGAGTGTGTACGGACCGTGTCGGGGTGTGAGTGTGTACGGACCGTGTCGGGGTGTGGGTGTGTACGGACCGTGTCGGGGTGTGAGTGTGTACGGACCGTGTCGGGGTGTGGGAGTGTACGGACCGTGTCGGGGTGTGGGAGTGTACGGACCGTGTCGGGGTGTGGGTGTGTACGGACCGTGTCGGGGTGTGGGTGTGTACGGACCGTGTCGGGGTGTGGGAGTGTACGGACCGTGTCGGGGTGTGGGAGTGTACGGACCGTGTCGGGGTGTGGGTGTGTACGGACCGTGTCGGGGTGTGGGAGTGTACGGACCGTGTCGGGGTGTGGGAGTGTACGGACCGTGTCGGGGTGTGGGAGTGTACGGACCGTGTCGGGGTGTGGGTGTGTACGGACCGTGTCGGGGTGTGAGTGTGTGTACGGACCGTGTCGGGGTGTGGGTGTGTACGGACCGTGTCGGGGTGTGGGTGTGTACGGACCGTGTCGGGGTGTGGGTGTGTACGGACCGTGTCGGGGTGTGGGTGTGTACGGACTGTGTCGTGGTGTGTGTGTATGGACCGTGTCGGGGTGTGTGAGTGTACGGACTGTGTCGTGGTGGGGGGACTATGTGGGAGTTTATGGACTGTGTGGGTGTGTGGGGACTGTTTGGCAGTGTATGGACTGTGGGAGTGTATGGACTGTGTCGGAGTGTGGTGACTGTGTGGGAGCGTCTGGACTGTGTGGGAGCGTGTGGACTGCATGGGAGCGTTGGGACTGTGTGGGAGTGTGGGGACTGTGTGGGAGTGTGGGGACTGTGTGCAATGTGTGGGAGCTTATGGACTGTGTGAGAGTACATGGACTGTGTTGGAGTGCGGGGACTGTCTGGGAGCGTGGGGACTGTGTGTGAGTGTATGGACAGTGTGGGAGTATATGGACAGTGTGGGAGCGTGGGGACTGTGTGTGAGCATGGGGACCGTGCGGGAGCGTGGGGACTGTAGGAGTCTGGGGACTGTGGAAGTGTGGGGGCTGTGTGGAAGTGTGGGGATAGTGTGGGAGTGTGGGAATTGTGTGGGAGTGTGGGGACTGTGTGGGAGTGTGGGAACTGTGTGTGAGCGTGGGGACCGTGCGGGAGCGTGGGGACTGTGTGGGAGTCTGGGGACTGTGGAAGTGTGGGGACTGTGTGGAAGTGTGGGGATAGTGCGGGAGTGTGGGAATTGTGTGGGAGCGTGGGGACTGTGTGGGAGCGTGGGGACTGTGTGAGAGCGTGGGGACTGTGTGAGAGCGTGGGGACTGTGTGGGAGCGTGGGGACTGTGTGGGAGCGTGGGGACTGTGTGGGAGTGCATGGACTGTGTGGGAGTGAGGGGACTGTGTGGGAGTGCATGGACTGTGTGGGTGTGAGGGGACTGTGTGAGATGGTGTGGGGACTGTGTGGGAGTGAGGGGACTGTGTGGGTGTGAGCCGACTGTGTGAGATGGTGTGGGGACTGTGTGGGAGTGTGGGGACTGTGTGCGAGCGTATGGACTGTGTGGGAGTCTGGGGACTGTGTGGAAGTGTGGGGATTGTGTGGGAGCGTGGGAATTGTGTGGGAGCGTGGGAATTGTGTGAGAGCGTGGAGACTGTGTGGGAGTGTGGGGACTGTGTGGGAGCGTGTAGACTGTGTGGGAGCGTATGGACATTGTGGGAGTGTGGGGACTGTATGGGAGTGCATGGACTGTGTGGGAGTCAGGGGACTGTGTGGGAGTGTGGGGACTGTATGAGAGCGTGGGAACTGTGTGGGAGTGTATGGACAGTGTGGAAGCGTGGGGACAGTGGAGGAGTGTATGGATTATGTGGGTGCGTGGGGACTGTGTGGGAGTGTATGGACTATGCGGGAGCATAGGTACTGTGCGGGTGTGTATGGACTGTGTGGGACTGTGTGGGAGCATGGGGACTGTGTGGCAGTGTATGGACTGTATCGGAGCGTTGGGACTGTGTGGACTGTGTGGGAGCGTGGGGACTGCGTGGGAGTGTACGGACTGCGTGGGAACGTGGGGGAGCGTATGGACTGTGAGAGAGCGTATGGACTGTGAGAGAGTGCATGGACTGTGTTGGAGTGTGGGGACTGCGTGTGAGCGTGGGGACTGTATGGGACTGAGGACAGTGTAGGAGTTTATGGACTGTATGGGAGTGTATGGACTGTGTGGTAGCGTGGGGACTGTGTGAGAGCGTATGGACTGTGTGGGAGTGTGGGGACTGTGTGGGACTGTATGGACTGTGTGGTAGCGTGGGGACTGTGTGAGAGCATGGGAACTGTGTGAGAGCGTGGGAACTGTGTGGGAGCGTGGGGACTGTGTGGGAGCGCGGGGACTGTGTGGTAGCGTGGGGACTGTGTGGGAGCGTGGGGACTGTGTAGGAGCGTGGGGACTGTGTGGGAGCGTGGGGACTGTGTGGGAGTGTATGGACTGTGTGGGAGTGTGGGGACTGTGTGGGAGCGTGGGGATTGTGTGGGAGTGTGGGGACTGTGTGGGAGCGTGGGGATTGTATGGGAGTGTATGGACAGTGTGGGAGCGTGGGGATTGTGTGCGAGTGTATGGACTGTGTGGGAGTGTGGGGATTGTGTGGGAGTGTGGGGACTGTGTGGGAGTGTATGGACAGTGTGGGAGTGTATGGACAGTGTGGGAGTTATGGACAGTATGGGAGCGTGGGGATTGTGTGCGAGTGTATGAACTGTGTGGGAACGTGGGGACTGTGTGGGAGTGTATGGACAGTGAAGGAGTGTATGGACTGTGTGGGAGCGTGGGGACTGTGTGGGACCGTGGGGATTGTGTGGGAGCGTGGGGATTGTCTGGGAGCGTGGGGACTGTCTGGGAGAATGGGGACTGTCTGGGAGAATGGGGACTGTGCGGGAGTCTGGGACTGTGTGGAAGTGTGGGGACTGTGGGAGTGTGGGGATTGTGTGGACTGTGTGGGAGCGTGTGGACTGTGTGGGAGCGTGTGGACTGTGTGGGAGTGGATGGACTGTGTGGGAGTGCATGGACTGTGTGGGAGTGCATGGACTGTGTGGGAGTGCATGGACTGTGTGGGAGTGCATGGACTGTGTGGGAGTGTATGGACTGTGTGGGAGTGCATGGACTGTGGGGGAGCGAATGGACTATGTTGGAGTGTGGGGACTGTGTGGGAGTGTATGGACTGTGTGGGTGTGTGAGGACTGTGTGGGTATGTGAGGACTGTGTGGGAGCGTGGGGATTGTGTTGGAGTGTGGGGACTGAGTGTGAGTGTGGGAACTGCGTGTGAGCGTGGGAACTGTATGGGACTGTGTGGGAGTTTATAGACTGTGTGGGAGTGTGGGGATTGTGTGGGAGTGTGTGGACTGTGTGGGAGTGTGTGGACTGTGTGGTAGCATGGGGACGGTGTGACAGCGTGGGAACTGTGTGAGAGAGTGGGGACTGTGTGGGAGCGTGTGGACTGTGTGGGAGTGTGGGGACTGTATGGGAGTGCATGGACTGTGTGGGAGCATGGGTACTGTGTGGGAGTATATGGACTGTGTGGGAGTATATGGACTGTGTGGGAGTGTGGGGATTGTGTGGGAGTGTGGGGACTGTGTGGGAGTGTATGGACAGTGTGGGAGCATGGGGATTGTGTGGGAGTATATGGACTGTGTGAGAGTGTGGGGATTGTGTGGGAGCGTGGGGATTGTATGGGAGTGTATGGACAGTGTGGGAGCGTGGGGATTGTGTGCGAGTGTATGGACTGTGTGGGAGTGTGGGGATTGTGTGGGAGTGTGGGGACTGTGTGGGAGTGTATGGACAGTGTGGGAGTGTATGGACAGTGTGGGAGTGTATGGACAGTGTGGGAGTTATGGACAGTATGGGAGCGTGGGGATTGTGTGCGAGTGTATGAACTGTGTGGGAACGTGGGGACTGTGTGGGAGTGTATGGACAGTGAAGGAGTGTATGGACTGTGTGGGAGCGTGGGGACTGTGTGGGACCGTGGGGATTGTGTGGGAGCGTGGGGATTGTCTGGGAGCGTGGGGACTGTCTGGGAGAATGGGGACTGTGCGGGAGTCTGGGACTGTGTGGAAGTGTGGGGACTGTGGGAGTGTGGGGATTGTGTGGACTGTGTGGGAGCATGGGGATTGTGTGGGGACTGTGTGGGAGTGTATGGACTGTGTGGTAGTGTGGGGACTGTGTGAGAGCGTGGGAACTGTGTGAGAGGGTGGGAACTGTGTGAGAGGGTGGGGACTGTGTGGGAGTGTGGGAACTGTGTGGTAGGGTGGGAACTGTGTGGGAGCGTGTGGATATTGTGGGAGTGTGGGGACTGTATGGGAGTGAATGGACTGTGTGGGAGTGTGGGGATTGTGTGGGAGTGTGGGGACTGTGTGGGAGTGTATGGACAGTGTGGGAGTGTATGGACAGTGTGAGAGTTATGGACAGTATGGGAGCATAGGGATTGTGTGCGAGTGTATGAACTGTGTGGGAACGTGGGGACTGTGTGGGAGTGTATGGACAGTGAAGGAGTGTATGGACTGTGTGGGAGCGTGGGGACTGTGTGGGAGCGTGGGGATTGTCTGGGAGCGTGGGGACTGTCTGGGAGAATGGGGACTGTCTGGGAGCGTGGGGACTGTGCAGGAGTCTGGGACTGTGTGGAAGTGTGGGGACTGTGGGAGTGTGGGGATTGTGTGGACTGTATGGGAGCATGGGGATTGTGTGGGGACTGTGTGGGATTGTATGGACTGTGTGGTAGTGTGGGGACTGTGTGAGAGCGTGGGAACTGTGTGAGAGGGTGGGAACTGTGTGAGAGGGTGGGAACTGTGTGAGAGGGTGGGAACTGTGTGAGAGCGTGGGGACTGTGTGAGAGCGTGGGGACTGTGTGAGAGCGTGGGGACTGTGTGGGAGTGTGGGGACTGTGTGGTAGCGTAAGAACTGTGTGGGAGCGTGTGGATATTGTGGGAGTGTGGGGACTGTATGGGAGTGAATGGACTGTGTGGGAGTGTGGGGGACTGTGTGTGAGTGTATGGACTCTGTGGGAGTGTGGGGACTGTGTGGGAGCGTGGGGCTTGTGTGGGAGCGTGGGAACTGTGTGAGAGCGTGTGGACTGTGTGTGTGTGGGTTTGTGGGGACTGTGTGGGAGTATGTGGACTGTGTGGGAGCGTGTGGACTGTGTGGGAGCGTGTGGACTGTGTGGGAGTGGATGGACTGTGTGGGAGTGCATGGACTGTGTGGGAGTGCATGGACTGTGTGGGAGTGCATGGACTGTGTGGGAGTGTATGGACTGTGTGGGAGTGCATGGACTGTGGGGGAGCGAATGGACTATGTTGGAGTGTGGGGACTGTGTGGGAGTGTATGGACTGTGTGGGTGTGTGAGGACTGTGTGGGTATGTGAGGACTGTGTGGGAGCGTGGGGATTGTGTTGGAGTGTGGGGACTGAGTGTGAGTGTGGGAACTGCGTGTGAGCGTGGGAACTGTATGGGACTGTGTGGGAGTTTATAGACTGTGTGGGAGTGTGGGGATTGTGTGGGAGTGTGTGGACTGTGTGGGAATGTGTGGACTGTGTGGGAGTGTGTGGACTGTGTGGGAGTGTGTGGACTGTGTGGTAGCATGGGGACGGTGTGACAGCGTGGGAACTGTGTGAGAGAGTGGGGACTGTGTGGGAGCGTGTGGACTGTGTGGGAGTGTGGGGACTGTATGGGAGTGCATGGACTGTGTGGGAGCATGGGTACTGTGTGGGAGTATATGGACTGTGTGGGAGTATATGGACTGTGTGGGAGTGTGGGGATTGTGTGGGAGTGTGGGGACTGTGTGGGAGTGTATGGACAGTGTGGGAGCATGGGGATTGTGTGGGAGTATATGGACTGTGTGAGAGTGTGGGGATTGTGTGGGAGCGTGGGGACTTTGTGGGAGTGTATGGACAGTGTGGGAGTGTATGGACAGTGTGGGAATGTGGGGATTGTGTGGGAGCGTGGGGACTGTGTGGGAGCGTGGGGACTGTGTGGGAGTGTGGGGATTGTATGGGAGCGTGGGGACTTTGTGGGAGTGTATGGACAGTGTGGGAGTGTATGGACAGTGTGGGAGCGTGGGGATTGTGTGGACTGTATGGGAGCATGGGGATTGTGTGGGGACTGTGTGGGATTGTATGGACTGTGTGGTAGTGTGGGGACTGTGTGAGAGCGTGGGAACTGTGTGAGAGGGTGGGAATTGTGTGAGAGGGTGGGAACTGTGTGAGAGGGTGGGAACTGTGTGAGAGCGTGGGGACTGTGTGAGAGCGTGGGGACTGTGTGAGAGCGTGGGGACTGTGTGAGAGCGTGGGGACTGTGTGAGAGCGTGGGGACTGTGTGGGAGTGTGGGGACTGTGTGGTAGCGTAAGAACTGTGTGGGAGCGTGTGGATATTGTGGGAGTGTGGGGACTGTATGGGAGTGAATGGACTGTGTGGGAGTGTGGGGGACTGTGTGTGAGTGTATGGACTCTGTGGGAGTGTGGGGACTGTGTGGGAGCGTGGGGCTTGTGTGGGAGCGTGGGAACTGTGTGAGAGCGTGTGGACTGTGTGTGTGTGGGTTTGTGGGGACTGTGTGGGAGTATGTGGACTGTGTGGGAGCGTGTGGACTGTGTGGGAGCGTGTGGACTGTGTGGGAGCGTGTGGACTGTGTGGGAGTGGATGGACTGTGTGGGAGTGCATGGACTGTGTGGGAGTGCATGGACTGTGTGGGAGTGTATGGACTGTGTGGGAGTGTATGGACTGTGTGGGAGTGCATGGACTGTGGGGGAGCGAATGGACTATGTTGGAGTGTGGGGACTGTGTGGGAGTGTATGGACTGTGTGGGTGTGTGAGGACTGTGTGGGTATGTGAGGACTGTGTGGGAGCGTGGGGATTGTGTTGGAGTGTGGGGACTGAGTGTGAGTGTGGGAACTGCGTGTGAGCGTGGGAACTGTATGGGACTGTGTGGGAGTTTATAGACTGTGTGGGAGTGTGGGGATTGTGTGGGAGTGTGTGGACTGTGTGGGAATGTGTGGACTGTGTGGGAGTGTGTGGACTGTGTGGGAGTGTGTGGACTGTGTGGTAGCATGGGGACGGTGTGACAGCGTGGGAACTGTGTGAGAGAGTGGGGACTGTGTGGGAGCGTGTGGACTGTGTGGGAGTGTGGGGACTGTATGGGAGTGCATGGACTGTGTGGGAGCATGGGTACTGTGTGGGAGTATATGGACTGTGTGGGAGTATATGGACTGTGTGGGAGTGTGGGGATTGTGTGGGAGCGTGGGGACTGTGTGGGAGTGTATGGACAGTGTGGGAGCATGGGGATTGTGTGGGAGTATATGGACTGTGTGAGAGTGTGGGGATTGTGTGGGAGCGTGGGGACTTTGTGGGAGTGTATGGACAGTGTGGGAGTGTATGGACAGTGTGGGAATGTGGGGATTGTGTGGGAGCGTGGGGACTGTGTGGGAGCGTGGGGACTGTGTGGGAGTGTGGGGATTGTATGGGAGCGTGGGGACTTTGTGGGAGTGTATGGACAGTGTGGGAGTGTATGGACAGTGTGGGAGCGTGGGGATTGTGTGGGAGCGTGGGGACTGTGTGGGAGTGTATGGACAGCGTGGGAGTGTATGGACAGCATGGGAGTGTATGGACACCGTGGGAGTGTGGAGACTGTGTGCGAGTGTATGGACTGTGTGGGAGTGTTGGGACTGTGTGGGAGCATATGGACAGTGTGGGAGCGTATGGACAGTGTGGGAGCGTATGGACAGTGTGGGAGCGTATGGACAGTGTGGGGACTGTGTGGGAGCGTATGGAGTGTGTGGGAGCGTATGGACTGTGTGGGAGTTTATGGACTGTCTGGGAGCGTGGAGACTGTGTGGGAGTGCATGGACTGTGGGGGAGTGAATGGACTATGTGGGTGTGTGAGGACTGTGTGGGAGCGTGGGGATTGTGTTGGCGTGTGGGGACTGCATGTGAGCGTGGGGACTGTATGGGACTGTGGGGTCTGTGTGAGGGTTTATGGAATGTGTGGGAGTGTGGGGACTGTGTGGGAGCGTGGGGACTGTGTGGGAGTGTATGGACTGTGTGAGAGCGTGGGGACTGTGCGTGAGCGTGGGGACTGTGCGTGAGCGTGGGGACTGTGCGAGAGCGTGGGGACTGTGCGAGAGCGTGGGGACTGTGCGTGAGCGTGGGGACTGTGCGAGAGCGTGGGGACTGTGCGAGAGCGTGGGGACTGTGTGGGAGTGCATGGTTTGTGTGGGAGCGTGGGGATGTGTGGGAGTGTATGGACTGTGTGGGAGCATGGGGACTGTGGGAGCATGGGGACTGTGTGGGAGTGTATGGACTGTGTTGGAGTGTGGGGACTGTGCGGGAGTCTGGGGACTGTGTGGAAGTGTGGGGACTGTGGGAGCGTGGGGACTGTATGGGAGTGTATGGACTGTGTTGGAGTGTGGGGACTGCGTGTGAGCGTGGGGACTGTATGGGAGTTTATGGATTGTGTGGGAGTGTGGGGACTGTGTGGGAGTGTATGGACAGTGTGGGAGTGTGGGAGCGTGGGGCTTGTGTGGGAGCATGGAGACTTTGTGGGAATGTATGGACTGTGTGGGAATGTATGGACTGTGTGGTAGTGTGGGAACTGTATGAGACCGTGGGGACTGTGTGAGAGCGTGGGGACTGTGTGAGAGCGTGGGGACTGTGTGAGAGCGTGGGGACTGTGTGAGAGCGTGGGGACTGTGTGGGAGCGTGGGGACTGTGTGGGAGCATGGGGACTGTGTGGGAGCATGGGGACTGTGTGGGAATGCATGGACTGTGCGGGAGCGTGGGGACTGTGCGGGAGTGTGGGGACTGTATGGGAGTGCATGGACTGTGCAGGACTCTGGGGACTGTCTGGAAGCGTGGGGACTGTGTGGGAGTGTATGGACTGTGTGAGAGCGTGGGGACTGTGTGAGAGCGTGTGGACTGTGTGGGAGTGTATGGACTGTGTGAGAGAGTGGGGACTGTGTGAGAGCGTGGGGACTGTGTGGGAGCGTGGGGACTGTGTGGGAGCGTGGGGACTGTGTGGGAGTGCATGGACTGTTCAGGAGCGTGGGGACTGTGCGGGAGCGTGTGGACTGTGCGGGAGTCTGGGGACTGTCTGGAAGCGTGGGGACTGTGTGGGAGCGTATGGACTGTGTGGAAGTGTGGGGACTGTGTGGAAGTGTTGGGACTGTGAGGGAGCGTATGGACTGTGGGAGCGTGGGGATTGTGTGGGAGTGTGGGGACTGTGTGGAAGTGTATGGATTGTGTGGGTGTGTGGGAACTGTGTGGGAACGTGGGGATTGTGTTGGAGCGTGGGGACTGTGTGGGAGTGTCTGGACTCTGTGGGAGCGTGGGAACTGTGTGGGAGCGTGGGGAGTCTGTGGGAGTGTAAGGACTGTGTGGGAGTGAATGGACTGTGTGAGACTGTGGGGGAGTGTATTGACTTTGTGGGACTGTGGGGACTGTGTGGGAGTGTGTGGACCATGTGGGAGCATGGGGACTGTGTGGGAGTGTGGGGACTGTATGGGAGCGTGGGGACTGTGTGAGAGTGCATGGACTCTGTGTGAGTGTGGGGACTGTGTGGGAGCGTGAGGACCAGTTCCAATACCGAACCCAGATGCCCTCCTTCTTCAAAGACCGCAATTTTCCCCCATACGTGATCAACAATGCTCTCCACCGCAACTCCTCCACTTCCCACTCCTCCGCCCTTGAGCCCCGCCCCTCCAATCGCCACCAGGACAGAACCCCACTGGTTCTCACCTACCACCCTCCATATACATCGTATCATCCTTCGTCATTTCCGCCACCTCCAAATGGACTCCACCACCAGGGATATATTTCCCTCCCCTCCCCTATCAGTGTTCCGAAAAGACCACTCCCTCCGTGACTCCCTCGTCAGATCCACACCCCCCACCAACCCAACCTCCACTCCTGGCATCTTCCCCTGCAACCGCAAGAAATGCAAAACTTGTGCCCACACTTCCCTCCAAGGCCCCAAGGGATCCTTCCATATTGGACTGTGTGGGAGTATATGGACTGTGTGGGAGTGTGGGGATTGTGTGGGAGTGTGGGGACTGTGTGGGAGTGTATGGACAGTGTGGGAGCATGGGGATTGTGTGGGAGTATATGGACTGTGTGAGAGTGTGGGGATTGTGTGGGAGCGTGGGGACTTTGTGGGAGTGTATGGACAGTGTGGGAGTGTATGGACAGTGTGGGAATGTGGGGATTGTGTGGGAGCGTGGGGACTGTGTGGGAGCGTGGGGACTGTGTGGGAGTGTGGGGATTGTATGGGAGCGTGGGGACTTTGTGGGAGTGTATGGACAGTGTGGGAGTGTATGGACAGTGTGGGAGCGTGGGGATTGTGTGGACTGTATGGGAGCATGGGGATTGTGTGGGGACTGTGTGGGATTGTATGGACTGTGTGGTAGTGTGGGGACTGTGTGAGAGCGTGGGAACTGTGTGAGAGGGTGGGAACTGTGTGAGAGGGTGGGAACTGTGTGAGAGGGTGGGAACTGTGTGAGAGCGTGGGGACTGTGTGAGAGCGTGGGGACTGTGTGAGAGCGTGGGGACTGTGTGGGAGTGTGGGGACTGTGTGGTAGCGTAAGAACTGTGTGGGAGCGTGTGGATATTGTGGGAGTGTGGGGACTGTATGGGAGTGAATGGACTGTGTGGGAGTGTGGGGGACTGTGTGTGAGTGTATGGACTCTGTGGGAGTGTGGGGACTGTGTGGGAGCGTGGGGCTTGTGTGGGAGCGTGGGAACTGTGTGAGAGCGTGTGGACTGTGTGTGTGTGGGTTTGTGGGGACTGTGTGGGAGTATGTGGACTGTGTGGGAGCGTGTGGACTGTGTGGGAGCGTGTGGACTGTGTGGGAGTGGATGGACTGTGTGGGAGTGCATGGACTGTGTGGGAGTGCATGGACTGTGTGGGAGTGCATGGACTGTGTGGGAGTGTATGGACTGTGTGGGAGTGCATGGACTGTGGGGGAGCGAATGGACTATGTTGGAGTGTGGGGACTGTGTGGGAGTGTATGGACTGTGTGGGTGTGTGAGGACTGTGTGGGTATGTGAGGACTGTGTGGGAGCGTGGGGATTGTGTTGGAGTGTGGGGACTGAGTGTGAGTGTGGGAACTGCGTGTGAGCGTGGGAACTGTATGGGACTGTGTGGGAGTTTATAGACTGTGTGGGAGTGTGGGGATTGTGTGGGAGTGTGTGGACTGTGTGGGAATGTGTGGACTGTGTGGGAGTGTGTGGACTGTGTGGGAGTGTGTGGACTGTGTGGTAGCATGGGGACGGTGTGACAGCGTGGGAACTGTGTGAGAGAGTGGGGACTGTGTGGGAGCGTGTGGACTGTGTGGGAGTGTGGGGACTGTATGGGAGTGCATGGACTGTGTGGGAGCATGGGTACTGTGTGGGAGTATATGGACTGTGTGGGAGTATATGGACTGTGTGGGAGTGTGGGGATTGTGTGGGAGTGTGGGGACTGTGTGGGAGTGTATGGACAGTGTGGGAGCATGGGGATTGTGTGGGAGTATATGGACTGTGTGAGAGTGTGGGGATTGTGTGGGAGCGTGGGGACTTTGTGGGAGTGTATGGACAGTGTGGGAGTGTATGGACAGTGTGGGAATGTGGGGATTGTGTGGGAGCGTGGGGACTGTGTGGGAGCGTGGGGACTGTGTGGGAGTGTGGGGATTGTATGGGAGCGTGGGGACTTTGTGGGAGTGTATGGACAGTGTGGGAGTGTATGGACAGTGTGGGAGCGTGGGGATTGTGTGGACTGTATGGGAGCATGGGGATTGTGTGGGGACTGTGTGGGATTGTATGGACTGTGTGGTAGTGTGGGGACTGTGTGAGAGCGTGGGAACTGTGTGAGAGGGTGGGAACTGTGTGAGAGGGTGGGAACTGTGTGAGAGGGTGGGAACTGTGTGAGAGCGTGGGGACTGTGTGAGAGCGTGGGGACTGTGTGAGAGCGTGGGGACTGTGTGAGAGCGTGGGGACTGTGTGAGAGCGTGGGGACTGTGTGGGAGTGTGGGGACTGTGTGGTAGCGTAAGAACTGTGTGGGAGCGTGTGGATATTGTGGGAGTGTGGGGACTGTATGGGAGTGAATGGACTGTGTGGGAGTGTGGGGGACTGTGTGTGAGTGTATGGACTCTGTGGGAGTGTGGGGACTGTGTGGGAGCGTGGGGCTTGTGTGGGAGCGTGGGAACTGTGTGAGAGCGTGTGGACTGTGTGTGTGTGGGTTTGTGGGGACTGTGTGGGAGTATGTGGACTGTGTGGGAGCGTGTGGACTGTGTGGGAGCGTGTGGACTGTGTGGGAGCGTGTGGACTGTGTGGGAGTGGATGGACTGTGTGGGAGTGCATGGACTGTGTGGGAGTGCATGGACTGTGTGGGAGTGTATGGACTGTGTGGGAGTGTATGGACTGTGTGGGAGTGCATGGACTGTGGGGGAGCGAATGGACTATGTTGGAGTGTGGGGACTGTGTGGGAGTGTATGGACTGTGTGGGTGTGTGAGGACTGTGTGGGTATGTGAGGACTGTGTGGGAGCGTGGGGATTGTGTTGGAGTGTGGGGACTGAGTGTGAGTGTGGGAACTGCGTGTGAGCGTGGGAACTGTATGGGACTGTGTGGGAGTTTATAGACTGTGTGGGAGTGTGGGGATTGTGTGGGAGTGTGTGGACTGTGTGGGAATGTGTGGACTGTGTGGGAGTGTGTGGACTGTGTGGGAGTGTGTGGACTGTGTGGTAGCATGGGGACGGTGTGACAGCGTGGGAACTGTGTGAGAGAGTGGGGACTGTGTGGGAGCGTGTGGACTGTGTGGGAGTGTGGGGACTGTATGGGAGTGCATGGACTGTGTGGGAGCATGGGTACTGTGTGGGAGTATATGGACTGTGTGGGAGTATATGGACTGTGTGGGAGTGTGGGGATTGTGTGGGAGCGTGGGGACTGTGTGGGAGTGTATGGACAGTGTGGGAGCATGGGGATTGTGTGGGAGTATATGGACTGTGTGAGAGTGTGGGGATTGTGTGGGAGCGTGGGGACTTTGTGGGAGTGTATGGACAGTGTGGGAGTGTATGGACAGTGTGGGAATGTGGGGATTGTGTGGGAGCGTGGGGACTGTGTGGGAGCGTGGGGACTGTGTGGGAGTGTGGGGATTGTATGGGAGCGTGGGGACTTTGTGGGAGTGTATGGACAGTGTGGGAGTGTATGGACAGTGTGGGAGCGTGGGGATTGTGTGGGAGCGTGGGGACTGTGTGGGAGTGTATGGACAGCGTGGGAGTGTATGGACAGCATGGGAGTGTATGGACACCGTGGGAGTGTGGAGACTGTGTGCGAGTGTATGGACTGTGTGGGAGTGTTGGGACTGTGTGGGAGCATATGGACAGTGTGGGAGCGTATGGACAGTGTGGGAGCGTATGGACAGTGTGGGAGCGTATGGACAGTGTGGGGACTGTGTGGGAGCGTATGGAGTGTGTGGGAGCGTATGGACTGTGTGGGAGTTTATGGACTGTCTGGGAGCGTGGAGACTGTGTGGGAGTGCATGGACTGTGGGGGAGTGAATGGACTATGTGGGTGTGTGAGGACTGTGTGGGAGCGTGGGGATTGTGTTGGCGTGTGGGGACTGCATGTGAGCGTGGGGACTGTATGGGACTGTGGGGTCTGTGTGAGGGTTTATGGAATGTGTGGGAGTGTGGGGACTGTGTGGGAGCGTGGGGACTGTGTGGGAGTGTATGGACTGTGTGAGAGCGTGGGGACTGTGCGTGAGCGTGGGGACTGTGCGTGAGCGTGGGGACTGTGCGAGAGCGTGGGGACTGTGCGAGAGCGTGGGGACTGTGCGTGAGCGTGGGGACTGTGCGAGAGCGTGGGGACTGTGCGAGAGCGTGGGGACTGTGTGGGAGTGCATGGTTTGTGTGGGAGCGTGGGGATGTGTGGGAGTGTATGGACTGTGTGGGAGCATGGGGACTGTGGGAGCATGGGGACTGTGTGGGAGTGTATGGACTGTGTTGGAGTGTGGGGACTGTGCGGGAGTCTGGGGACTGTGTGGAAGTGTGGGGACTGTGGGAGCGTGGGGACTGTATGGGAGTGTATGGACTGTGTTGGAGTGTGGGGACTGCGTGTGAGCGTGGGGACTGTATGGGAGTTTATGGATTGTGTGGGAGTGTGGGGACTGTGTGGGAGTGTATGGACAGTGTGGGAGTGTGGGAGCGTGGGGCTTGTGTGGGAGCATGGAGACTTTGTGGGAATGTATGGACTGTGTGGGAATGTATGGACTGTGTGGTAGTGTGGGAACTGTATGAGACCGTGGGGACTGTGTGAGAGCGTGGGGACTGTGTGAGAGCGTGGGGACTGTGTGAGAGCGTGGGGACTGTGTGAGAGCGTGGGGACTGTGTGGGAGCGTGGGGACTGTGTGGGAGCATGGGGACTGTGTGGGAGCATGGGGACTGTGTGGGAATGCATGGACTGTGCGGGAGCGTGGGGACTGTGCGGGAGTGTGGGGACTGTATGGGAGTGCATGGACTGTGCAGGACTCTGGGGACTGTCTGGAAGCGTGGGGACTGTGTGGGAGTGTATGGACTGTGTGAGAGCGTGGGGACTGTGTGAGAGCGTGTGGACTGTGTGGGAGTGTATGGACTGTGTGAGAGAGTGGGGACTGTGTGAGAGCGTGGGGACTGTGTGGGAGCGTGGGGACTGTGTGGGAGTGCATGGACTGTTCAGGAGCGTGGGGACTGTGCGGGAGCGTGTGGACTGTGCGGGAGTCTGGGGACTGTCTGGAAGCGTGGGGACTGTGTGGGAGCGTATGGACTGTGTGGAAGTGTGGGGACTGTGTGGAAGTGTTGGGACTGTGAGGGAGCGTATGGACTGTGGGAGCGTGGGGATTGTGTGGGAGTGTGGGGACTGTGTGGAAGTGTATGGATTGTGTGGGTGTGTGGGAACTGTGTGGGAACGTGGGGATTGTGTTGGAGCGTGGGGACTGTGTGGGAGTGTCTGGACTCTGTGGGAGCGTGGGAACTGTGTGGGAGCGTGGGGAGTCTGTGGGAGTGTAAGGACTGTGTGGGAGTGAATGGACTGTGTGAGACTGTGGGGGAGTGTATTGACTTTGTGGGACTGTGGGGACTGTGTGGGAGTGTGTGGACCATATGGGAGCATGGGGACTGTGTGGGAGTGTGGGGACTGTATGGGAGCGTGGGGACTGTGTGAGAGTGCATGGACTCTGTGTGAGTGTGGGGACTGTGTGGGAGCGTGAGGACCAGTTCCAATACCGAACCCAGATGCCCTCCTTCTTCAAAGACCGCAATTTTCCCCCATACGTGATCAACGATGCTCTCCACCGCAACTCCTCCACTTCCCACTCCTCCGCCCTTGAGCCCCGCCCCTCCAATCGCCACCAGGACAGAACCCCACTGGTTCTCACCTACCACCCTCCATATACATCGTATCATCCTTCGTCATTTCCGCCACCTCCAAATGGACTCCACCACCAGGGATATATTTCCCTCCCCTCCCCTATCAGTGTTCCGAAAAGACCACTCCCTCCGTGACTCCCTCGTCAGATCCACACCCCCCACCAACCCAACCTCCACTCCTGGCATCTTCCCCTGCAACCGCAAGAAATGCAAAACTTGTGCCCACACTTCCCTCCAAGGCCCCAAGGGATCCTTCCATATTCACCACAAATTCACCTGCACCTCCACACACACCATTTACTGCATCCGCTGCACCCGATGTGGCCTCCTCTATATTGGGGAGACAGGCCGCCTACTTGCGGAACGTTTCAGAGAACACCTCTGGGACACCCGCACCAACCAACCCAACCGCCCCGTGGCTCACACTTCAACTCCCCCTCTACCAAGGACATGCAGGTCCTTGGACTCCTCCATCGCCAGACCATAGCAACACGACGGCTGGAGGAAGAGCGCCTCATCTTCCGCCTCGGAACCCTCCAACCACAAGGGATGAACTCAGATTTCTCCAGTTTCCTCATTTCCCCTCCCCCCACCTTGTCTCAGTCCCAACCCTCGAGCTCAGCACCACCTTCCTAACCTGCAATCTTCTTCCTGACCTCTCTGCCCCCACCCCCACTCCGGCCTATCACCTTCACATTATCACCCTCACCTTAACCTCCTTCCACCTTTCGCATTTCCAACGCCCCTCCCCCAAATCCCTCCTCCCTACCTTTTATCTTAGCCTGCTTGGCACACTTTCCTCATTCTTGGAAAAGGGCTTATGCCCGAAATGTCGATTCTCCTGCTCCTTGGATGCTGCCTGACCTGCTGCGCTTTTCCAGCAACACATCTTCAGCTCTGATCTCCAGCATCTGCAGACCTCACTTTCTCCTAAAGTAGAAGGAACTCTGGGCTGCTCAAATCTCCCAGTCTGGAAGTTCACATTGCTAGAGAAAATGTTCAATATCATATCACCGTCTGGGTTACATTTGACGTGGTCTATGTTCTTTGGTAATCTGTTGCTTGAGAAACCCTGCAAGTCTGTCTGTGTTCTGCTACTACAGCTACTAATCAGCTCTCAGACTGTGTCCTTGGCTAATGCCCTCAAATCTCCAACTGTACTGACCTTCATGATTCACTTCTGTTCCAATAATTCTAGACTTACCCAGACATATGTTAATACTCTGCTTCGTCTATCAATCATCACTCTTCCTGATTTTCTGAAGGTCCCAGTCTAATTCCCCACCTCCCTCAGCTACACCCAACAATATTTTCATGGTTTACTGAGGTGACTCTATCTGAGCTGCTGTGTGTGCCATTGGATGTGGCTTAATTCCTTCCAGCTCTGATTTCTCCAACATTTCACCATGTGGATCACATGGCAATGGCTGCACATTCTACCTGTCACTCTGATCTCTGATACCTGTCCAAACACAGACACTGGCTTAAAGCATTCAGCTCCTCAAACTCCATTTCTCATTCAAGATTTGAACATCTCATCCTTCTGACCCTTCTCTAACTCAAACACATGAATTTCTAACTTCCAACATTCAAACCCATCACTAGATCCAAGTATGATAATTTATTTGGGGGGTGTGGGTTTGCAGCGTCTTGAACAACATCAAGCAAGAGGAATAATTCAGAAATACTCAGTGGTCTACAGAGAAATGACAACAGAGGAAGCAATATCATCGACTGCCTGCTGTAGTCTCAACCTTCCAAGGACCACTCAATGGGTGAACGTCACTGCACACAACTCTGTTGGAGCAACTCAGCCAGCCATACTCAACCTCATAGCAGGTAAACATAAACACAGAGATGTACACAGTGCGCAGGGTGAACTGTACCTCAAACAGATATCAAAGGCCTATTTAAATGTGTTGAGAGAACAGTAGTTGTGTACACATCACTGCCTCTTGCACACGTGTATAAGAAATTGTACCTGCTTTTATTCTTTCATGGCATGGGGGTGATTATTACCATTCCAAACCGCCCTTGAACACAGTGGTTTTCCAAGGAAAATTCACAGGGCTGTTAAGAGTCAACTGCACTGCCATGATGGGATTAAAACCCATGTCCCCAGACCATTAGCTAGATCACTAACACCAGTGTATTATCACTACACCATGACAAACATGCACTACATTTCCCTCTACACATGGAGTTTCAGATACCAGTAAAAGTGAATATGACAAACAGTGGTTGCAAGTATATCCACTGGTTCCGTTGCACGCTGCATATAACAGACAATCACAGCAGCACCATGAGACTGAGCCATGCACCTTCATAGGGGCAAGGAATTTAGTGGAGTGGGATGGTGGGGGTGGGAGCAGGGTGTCAGCTAGAATTCCAAAGTGAACTTATTTGTATTGCTTATTTTGATCAGGCTTTCCGCCACCATTCAATATGACAGTTCACAGCAGGAACCGCTCAGTACAGGTGTTTTGGGAGCCACCAGCCAATGCAACTCCTGAAGAGTTTGTGGTGGAATGGTATAAAATGCCGGTAAATTCAGAGTATACACTCAACTGGAAAAAAATACCAGCAGCGAATGTGTGTGTAACCTTAGTGGAAGGTAAGTGTAAGCTGGTGCAGATTTTTAAGCAAGCATAGACTGACAGGATAAAAATGTGAAATGAGTTTATCAGTCTGTGTCATGTCCCAGCAGCCAAGTAACCACAGCATGAAATTGCTACTGATTAATCTCTAATTTAATCCAAGTGTAGGGAGAGTTTTACTCTTTATCTCGTCTTGTGGTGTCTCTGTTCTGGGATTGTTTGATAGGGACAGTTTTGACAGAGCTTTACTGGATGTAGGTTGGCTCACTGAGCTGGAAGATTCATTTTCGGATGTTTCGTCACCATACTACGTAACATCTTCAGTGAGTCTCCAGACAAAGAGTAGAGATAACTATACTTTCAGTTGAAAAGAATGGACAAAGCTTTGCTCTATATCTAACCCCCTGTTAGTACCAGCCTGGAAGTGTTTGATGGTGACAGTGTAGAGGCAGCTTTGCTCTGGATCTAACTCCTGCTGTACCAGTCCTGGGAGTGTTTGATAGGGACAGTGTAGAGGTAGCTTTGATCTGTATCTAACCCCTAGCTGTTTCTGTCTTGGGAGTTTTTAATGGGAAAGTGTAGCGAGAATGTTTACTCTGTATCTAAGATGGAAATGTGTTGCTGGAGAAGCGCAGCAGGTCAGGCAGCATTCTAGGGAACAGGAGAATCGACGTTTCGGGCATTAGCCCTTCTTCAGGAAAGACCGAAACGTCGATTCTCCTGTTCCCTAGAATGCTGCCTGACCTGCTGCGCTTCTCCAGCAACACATTTCCATCTCCGATCTCCAGCATCTGCAGACCTCATTTTCTCTTCTACTCTGTATCTAATCCTATGCTTACAAAACAAGACTGGGACAGAAGCGAGCAAGTGATGGTTCCATTCTCTCAATGGTGTGCATGCTGAACTCAATTCACGTCTGCTTGTGCAGGCTTGTTCCTGAGCACTGATAGCCTGTTTTCTTTTCAGGTCTTCTGTATCCCCTGCTTCTGTACAGGATCTCAGTGTACGCTCGATATCAGGCAGGATTGGGAGGCCCAGTGTCCACTCTGGTTTATGCAGAAGAAGGAGGTACCATTTCCTGTTGCTGTCAGTGAAACCTGTTTACCTGCAAATCTTCCTGAGAGAGATGGTAATATTGAGCTCTGGGACTCTTTTCTCGACACAGTCAACCCACATGAGCTCTACAGCTCTCTGAAGAAATTTGATAGGGTCAACTATTTGGAGATATTTCCACTTCTGGGACCATGAATATAAAACAGTCATAAATAAACCCGGTAGATTACTGAGGATAGGCAAGGGGCAGTGATATATGAGTGAGCAGACTGCAGCCATATCCTCCTACCCTACTTATCCTTCATCCTCCACTGAAAGGCTGAATGAGGGATGACCACTGGAAAGACCGTTACTATTAAGACAACCTGGGTAAAACAATGAGAGAGAAGGGAAGGACATTCTGTTGGGTGAAATCAGGCAATGTGGGATCGGCTTCAAGCAGACCATAGGCACCAGCACTGAGCAGTTAGGCTAAATGGCCTGTGTTATTCACAACTGTGTACTCACGAATCAGCTACTAATATTGGTTCGGCTACAAGGTGTGCAGTTTTCTGTAATCTATTACAGAGACAAGATTAACGTGAAAGGAAACATACATTGTGTATTCACCAGGATGATCATGGGGGACTTCAATATATGAATGGACTGGGTGAATAATGTTGCCGGTGGATTCAAAGAATGGGAATTCATGGAATGCTTACAGAATGTCTTTTTGGAACAGCTTGTGATGGAGCCCACAATTTGGAGCAGGCTATTCTAGACTTAGTGCTATGTAATGAACCAGACTTTATAAAAGATCTTAAAGTAAGGGAACACTTAGGAGGCAGCAATCATAATATGGTAGAGTCAGTCTGCAGTTTGAAAGAGAGAAGGCAAAGTTGGATGTATTGGTGTTACAGTTAAATAAAAGTAATTACAGGGGCATGAGAGAGGAACTGACAAAAATTGACTGGAAGCAGAGACTAGTGGGGAAAACAGGAGAGCAACAATGGCAGGAGTTTCTGGGTGGTGTAATTGAGGATACAGTACAGAGGTTCATCCCAAAGAAAAGAAAGATATCCGGTGAGGGGGGTGGTGTAGATTACACAGACATGGCTGACAAAGGAAGTCAGGAAATGTATCACAGGAAAAGAGAGCACCTATAAAGTGGCCAAGAGCACTGGGAAATCAGAAGATTGGGAAGACTACAAAAACAAACAGAGGATAATAAGGGATAAATAAGGAAGGAGAGGATCAAATATGAAGGTAAGCTAGCCAGTAATATTAGAAATGATAGCAAAAGTTTCTTTAAATACATAAAAACAAACGAGAGGCAGAACGTATAATTGGACCACTCCAAATTAGTGCAGGAAGGCTCGTGATGGGAGATAAGGAAATAGCTGAAGAACTTAATAAGTACTTTGTGTCCAGTCTTCACAGTGGAAGACATGAGTAATATCCCAACAATTAAGGAGAGTCAGGGAGCAGAGTTGAGTAATGATAGCCATTACAAAAGAGAAAGTGCGAGAAAATGGCTGATGAAATTCAACATGAGCAAACGCAAGGTCTTGCGCTTTGGAAAAAAGAATACAGGCATGGACTATTTTATAAACAGTGAGAAAATTCATAAAGCCAAAGTACAAAAGGATTTGGGTGTGATAGTCCAGGATTCTCTAAAGGTTGACTTGCAGGTTGGGTCCGTGGTTAAGAAAGCAAATATAATGTTGTCGTTTATCTCAAGAGGGTTGGAATATAAAAGCAGTGATGGGCTTCTGAGACTTTATAAAGCTCTAGTTAGGTCCCACTTAGAATACTGTGTCCAATTTTGGGCCCCAAACTTCAGGAAGGATATAATGGCACTGGGGCGTGTCCAGTGGAGATTCACATGGAGGATCTTTGGAATGATGAACAGCTGAGGATCCTGGGATTGTATTCATCAGAGTTTAGAAGGTTGAGGGGAGATCGAATAGAAACTTACAAGATAATGCATGGCTTCGAAAGGGTGGACGCTGGGAATTTGTTTCCATTAGGCAGGGAGACTAGCACCTGTGGGCACAGTGTTAGAATTAGAGGGGGTCAATTTAGAATGAAAATGAGGAGACATTTCTTCAGCCAGAGAGTGGTGTGCCTGTGGAATTCATTGCCACAGAGCGCAGTGAAGGCTGGGACGTTAAATGTCTTCAAGGCAGCGATTGATAAATTCTTAATCTCGCAAGGAATTAAGGACAATGGGGAGAGTGTGGGTAAGTGGAGTTGAAATGCCCATTAGCTATGATTAAATGGCGGAGTGCACTCGACGGGCTGAATGGCCTTACTTCCCCTCCTATGTCTTATGCTGTTATAGTCTTATGGATAAATTCAGAATTAGGAATCTAGGAAAGAGCTGAATACTGAGGCTGAGAGAAGATGTAATTTACAATGATGAAGGTTATGGTGGAGGAACCCGATAAATAGTAATCAGCTCAGTTCTATCAATGTGACATTTCTCAAATTCCATAAAACAAATTGTTATTATTCAATTCAATGCTTCCAATTTTCAGATGACCTCAGGTTAACTGATGCCTGTTCTCACGAAGATGCAGTACATGAAACATTTCTCAGATGTTATTTTTGCTCCATGTTAGTGTTTCATTTTCATTCTCTCGCAGTTCCTCTTGCTGGGCCTGAAATCTCAATTCTAAATATCTCCCAGACTGGGGTCACTCTGCTATGGAAGGATCTCCCACTGGATCAGCAACAGGGGTTTATAAAATGCCTCACTCTGTACTACGTCAAGAATCCAGGTGGACTTGCAAAACAAAAGAGTAAGAAGAATCAATTTAGCATTTTGTATGTTGTAAATGTCTTATTAGTAGAAGATACAAAATATATCCCAAAAATAGTGGGAAAATGGGCAGCTAAAGCAAGAGATGAACTTAAAACAATCACTATTACAAGCTAAACAAAAGACTTTCCGATTCATTTGGCCCAAGTACCTGCTTCCTACAGACTTAAAGGAGGTGGCTGTAGAGTTATTGGATTCTGGAAAAGTATGAACAGAAGGGAAAACTGTAAATGTAACAGCACTATTCAAGAAAACAGGGATACAGAAAGCAGAAAACCATAGGCTTGTTAGCCTAACTCCATGACAGGAAAATTGACAGAATTCATTATGAAGGAAATATTAGCTGGACATTTAGAAAAACAAAATAATATCAGGCAGTCAACATGATTTTGTGAAAGGGAAATCATGTTTGTCAAATTGATTATAGTTCTTTGAAGATGTAAAAAGCAGGCTGAATTAAAGGGAACCAGTATATGTGGCATATTTGCATTTCTAGAATGCATTCCAAATGGTGTTATATAAAAGGTTACTGAACAAGAGCTCATCGAGATAAAAAGGAATTTCTTCTCTCAGAGGTTTGAGTGTCTTTGGAAAACCTCGACACAGCTGCAGCGGAAAGAGTCCTTGTGCATATTTAAGGCTGAGATAGATAGAATCAGGAGTTACAGGGAAAATGCAAGAAAGTTGGCAAGAGGAATGTCAGATGAGCCATAATCCTATTGAATGGTAAATTCAAGGCTCAAGGGGCTGAATTGCCTATTCCTGTTACTATTTATGGTCTTATTGTATTGGGTGACGTATCAGTGTAGATGGAGGATCTACTGATAATCAGGAAATGGAGAGTCAGGAAAAATTGCTCATTCAGATTGTAAGTTTGCTTGCTGAGTTAGAAGGTTAGTTTTCAGACGTTTCATCACCATGCTAGGTAACATAATCAGTGAGCCTCCAGTGAAGCACTGGTGTTATATCCCACTATTTATGTATCTTGGTCTGTTAGGTGGGTGATATTATTTCTGGTTCTTTTCTCAGAGGTTGGTAAGTGGGATCCAAATCGATGTGTTTATTGATAAGTTCCAATTTGAATGCCAGGCCTCTTGGAATTCCTGTGCGTGTTTCTGTTTAGCCTGCCCTAGGATGGATGTGTTGTCCCAGTGAAAGTGGTGTCCTCCTTCAACTATATGTAAGAATATTAGTGATGATGGGTCATATCTTTTAGTGGCTGGTTTGTGTTCATGTATCCTGGTGGCTAGTCTTCTGCCTGCCTGTCCTTGCATGGTATTTTGTAAATGACATTTGTTTTGCTGGTTGTTTCTATAGAATCCTTTAGGTTCATCAGCTCCTGTTTAAGTGTTTTGGTAGGTTTGTGGGCTACCATGATGCCAAGAAGTTGGAGTAGGCAGGTAGTCATTTCAGAGGTGTCTTTCATGTATGGTAATCTGGCTAGAGTTTCTGGGCCCGTTGTGTCTGCTTGTTTGGGTTTGTTGTTTAGGAATCGGCGGACTGTGTTTATCGGCGACCGGTTCTTCTCAAATACACTGTATAGGTATTATTCTTCTGCTGCTCATAGTTCCTGGATGCTGCAGTGTGTTGTGGCCTGTTTAAATAATGTCCTGATGCAGCTCTTTTTTTGGTTATTGAGATGATTGCTTCTGTAGTTGAGTATCTGGTCAGTGTGTGTTGCTTTCCTGTCTGAAGTTCTCCATTAACTGTTCGTTCCACTGTGACAACTAGGAAGGGGAGTCTGTTGTTGTTCTCCTCCTCTTTTGTGAATTTTATGCCTGTCAGGATATTGTTGATGATGTGGTAGGTTTCCTCTAATTTGTTCCATTTTGTGATGACAAAGGTGTCACCCATAGAGCAGACCCAAAGTTTGGGTTGGATGGGGGAGGCTTGAACGAACAGCCCAAACTTTGGGTCCGCTACGTGGATGACACCTTTATCATCACAAAAAAAAAGGAACAAATTAAAGGAAACCTACAGCATCATTGACAGTATCTTTACTGGCATAAAATTCACAAAAGAGGAGAACATCAACATACTCCCCTTCCGAGATGTCGCAGTGGAACAAACAGTTAATGGAGACCTTCAGATCTACAGGAAAGCAACGCACACAGACCAGATTCTCAACTACAGAAGTAATTATCCCAACACCCACAAACAGAGCTCCATCAGGACATTAGTAAAACAGGCCACAACACACTGCAGCACCCTGGAACTATGAGCAGCTGAAGAAAAATACCTATACAGCGTATATGAGAAGAACGGGTACTCGATAAACATAGTCCGCCGATTCCTAAACAACAAACAACAAACAACAATGGACCCAGAAACTCCGGTCACAATACTATACATCAAAGACATCTCTGAAATGACTAGCAGGCTACTCCGACCACTTGACATCATAGTAGCCCACAAACCTATCAATGCACTTAAACAGCAGCTGATGAACCTGAAGGACACTATCACAAACAATCAGCAAAACAAATGTTATTTACAAAATACCATGCAGAGACTGGAACAAACAGTACATCGGAGAGACAGGCAGAAGACTAGCCACCAAGATACACGAACACAAACCAGCCATGAAAAGACATGACCCACCATCACTAATATTCTTACATATAGTTGAAGGAGGACACCACTTTGACTGGGACAATACATCCATCCTAGGACAGGCTAAACAGAGACATGCACGGGAATTCCTAGAGGCCTGGCATTCAAATTGGAACTTCATCAATAAACACATCGATTTGGACCCCATTTCCCAACCTCTGAGAAAAAAAACCCAGAAATGATATCACCCTCCTTAACAGACTAAGACACATAAATAGAAAGTGGGACATAACACCAGTGCTTCACCGCAGACTCACTGATGATGTTACCTAGCATGGTGACGAAACGCCTGAAAACAAACCTTCCAGCTCAGTGAGCAAACTTATAATCTGAACCGCAACATGAGCTACAAATCTTCTCAAAAATTACAAGTTGCTCATTTTCAGGTTGGTGCCATAGGATTGAATGGTGGGATCTATGATCCATTTTAATGACTCAGACAAAGAGTTGCCACAATTGTTGATGATATAGAGATAGGTAGGAAAACAAGTCTGAGAGGGATGTAAAGAGTCTACAAAGAAATAAAGTGGATTAAATGAGTGGACAGAAATCTTAACAAATAGAGTATAATGTGAAAATGTGAGGTTTGCGATTTTGGCAGCAAGATCAGAAAAGCAAGATCTTATTGAAGTAAAGACAGAATGCTGAATACAGCAGCACAGAATGATTTTCGGGGTGTCCTTGTCCATCAATCACAAAGGTTAGTAGGTAGGTACAGCAAATAATTGGGACATAGTTGCATGTTGACCTTTATTACAATGGGAATAGAGTATAAAAGTAGGTGCCTTGCTACCAGCATACAGGATATTAGTGAGACCACAGCTAAAGTAGTTTTATCCATTTTATTTTCACATCTTGGTCCTGAATCCAACAGCTTGTGTAATTCATGTGACTTTCAACAGTTGAGTACTGATATCCCTCTGCCACAGGCTTTGCAAAGTCTGTCCTGAGCAGTCACTGATTGCTTGCAATATCTCAAGCTAGGTTTTTAGGATTTTGAATTCTCTTTGATTATCACAGCTGTGGCAGAGAAATTAATCTATTTCACAGCCAGGGTCACAACCCTCAGCTCTACTTTCCTGACACTGCCAGTGAATACCCGACGGCCTGGAACTCACTGAAGTGGGTCACCCCACACTGAACTGCAACTTTCTTTCAGCCTTCAGCTCCAAAACATTTTACTGTGTTAAGAACAAGCTAATAACAATGTGCAGAGAGCATTGCTGAAGAACATGGCCATGCTGGTATCTCCTTCCTCAATAAGACTTCAGGATCTAGAATCATAAAAAAATCATCAAGAAAGAGGATAAGTTAGAGGTTATTATACAGAGATAAGTACAAAAGAAAGAGAAAATAGACTGCAGTAACAGACAGAGAGAGAAAAAAATGGCAGAAAGGAAAAAAAAATTAAAATCTGACACTATTAAAACCTCCTTCAACAATCCACAGCCTGAAGAAATGCATTATTGTTTTGCTTCTCATTTACTGGACTAGAATTGATTGGCAGTTATTAACAACTGTCATTAAACTGTTTCAGCTACTTATTAGAGTTGTATTTCAATGGTGGATTAAATTGACAATTCATGTAAAACATTTATGATACAAGGAGATTGAGTGAGAAGCCGTTTGTGTCAGTCTAATAGAGGGAACATGTGTAACCTCTGTGTAACCCCACTCAGTGCTGTGTAATGTCTGGTGTTTACCATGTCCCACACTCAGTGCTGTGTTATCTCTGGTGCTCAGCATGTCCTTCCCATTTATAGGTACAATATGTCTGGTGCTCACCATGAAACCCCACTCCATGGGTGTGTTATCTCCGTGCTTACAATGAAACCCCTGTGAATGGGTGAGATGTGTCGTAGTAAGGCTTGCATTTGGCCTGGAATCACAGGTTAGCTACAAACGCATGGCTCCTGATTGAGATCCATTGATTCTGCAGGACTGTAAATGTGTGTGTGTGTGTGAATCTTGGATATTGGCCCCATTGTTGAATAAGCCTCAACATTCACTTAGCTGGACGTATACTTGAAGAGTTCCTGCATGGATGAAATATGAATGGTTACATGCTTCTCTATGTTGGCTCTATGAGGGAAAAAGATGTACATCTCAAAACTTTGTTCTTCCTCACAGCTCGCAATTTAAGCTATACATTAGACAGATATACATTGTCACACTTGGAGCCCGACAGTACTTACACAATCTGGATGACAGCGTCCACTATTGCAGGAGAGGGACGTAGAGGGCCATACCTTCACTTCAAAACACAAGGTAATGTTGGTGAACGGGGTAAGGGAGTGGTTTGGGAAGGAAATAGTGATGGTACTTCCAGATTTTTGAAATGAAAACAGTCCAGGATCTCCAGCAACCCAATGAGAAACAATGATATCCTTGTAATGTGGAAAGAGCCATGACTCAGTATTTTCCCAAGGTCAAAGTCAAGATCTTTACAAAAAAAACCAAACAACTGTGGATGTTGAAAATCAGAAACAAAAACAGATACAATGGGAAAACCTCAGCAGGTCTAGAAGCATCTGTGAAGGGAAAGCAGAGTTAACATTTCAGATCCAGTGACTCTTCTTCAGTATTAATTCTGCTTTCTCTCCGCAGATGCTGCAGACATCCTGAGTTTTCCCAGCTGTTTCTGTTTTTATTTTAAACTCAAGCTCAATCACAATGAGAAAATGCATTTTCAGCTAAGAGGAATTGATATAAATCATGGCAAATAAATATTAAAGAATTCATACACCACCTTATCACAACCCAGAATGGTTTTCAACAGACCCTCAGTACTGACTCTCCCATAGTACAACACTCCCTTAGTACTGACCCTCCAACAGTGCAGCACTCCCTCAGCACTGACCTTCCAACAGTGCAGCACTCCCTCAGTATTGACCCTCCAACAGTATGGGACTCCCTCAGCACTCACCCTCCAACAGTGCAGCACACCCTCAGTACTGACCCTCTGACAGTGCAGCACGCCCTGAGTACTGATCCTCCAACAGTGTGGTACTCCCTCAACACCGACTTGGCAGTGCAGCCCACTCCGAGTACTGACCCTCTGACAGTGCAGCACGCCCTAAGTACTGATCCTCCAACAGTGCGGTACTCTCTCAGCACTGACTGGCAGTGCAGCACGCCCCGAGGACTGACCCTCTGACAGTGCAGCATACACTCAGTACTGACCTCCTAACAGTGCTGCACACCCTCAGTGTTGCACTGCTGTTGTCTGAAGTCAAGTCCTGGAGTCATGGTTGACACCGTAACCTTCTGAATCAGAAGAGAGCTGCCTGATGAGAAAATGTAGTGAAAGCAGCTACTGGTAGTTTGTGTATTGGGCAGTCCAGTCAGTGAAAAAGCAGGCCTGCCTGTTGGCCGTGTGTGTAAGTTCTGATCCTGTTTTCTGCTTTGTTCAGGTTCACAGGTTGTGACCTGGATGCTTGTGGCACTGTTCTCTACATTTGTGGTGACTGCAGTTATTTCCTTCAGTTTCTGTAGATTCTATAAACAAAGGTGAGTCAGTCCCCAAAGATTAACTGAACCTTGGCATGATGGAGAAAATGGCTATGAGTTTTTAGATACACAGGTGGAGGTGGGTACTGCAGATGCTGGAGATTAGAGTCAAGATTAGAGTTGTGCTGGAAAAGCACAGCAGGTCAGGCATCATCCAGGGAGCAGGAAAATCATCGTTTCGGAGGGCTTTTGCCCGAAACGTCGATTTTCCTGCTTTTTCGATACACAGTCAGTTGTTTGTATTTGTGAAAATTCGCATAGTTTTGCTCACATAACTGCATTGATACTCGTGAAATTATGTCTTCCCTTCTGCATGCTTATATGTATGAAGGTGTATGAACCTGTCTGACCACAAACAATATTGTTTAACTTCAATAAAATGGCATTTCCTCTCACTTCGTCCCTTCCTCTCAGGGTGATATCTAGAACAGGGAAAGGAAAGAAAGCAGTGGATTCAAGTCTTCACTAGAGACAGGGTGAGTGAGTGAGCTTTATGTTAAGCTCCAGTTTCAAGATAGGGGTTAGGTTCTGCCAGCTGTTATGAAGTTAAAGGTGTGTACTGTACCTTTAAGTTGAAACTTTATTGCTGGAACAGCACAGCAGGTCAGGCAGCATCCAGGGAACAGGAGATTCGACGTTTCGGGCACAGGCCCTTCTTCAGGAATGAGCAGAGAGTGTTCAGCAGGAGAAGATAAAAGGTAGGGAGGAGGGACTTGGAGGAGGGGAGTTGGAAATGTGATAGGTGGAAAGAGGTCAAGGTGAGGGTGATAGGTCGGAGTAGGGTGGAGGCGGAGAGGTCAAGAAGAAGACTGCAGGTCAGGAAGGCGGTGCCGGGCTGGAAGGATCCGGCTGAGACAAGGTGGGGGGAGGGGGGATGAAGAAACTGGTGAAGTCCAAGTTCATCCCCTGCGGTTGGAGGGTTCCCAGTCGGAAGATAAGACGCTCCTCCTCCGACCGTCGGGTTGTTGTGGTTTGGCGGTGGATGAGTCCAATGACCTGCATATCCTCGGTGGAGTGGGAGGGGGAGTTGAAATGCTGTGCCACAGGTTGGTTGGGTTGGTTCGTCCGGGTGGCCCAGAGGTGCTCCCTGAATCGCTCCGCAAGTAGGCGGCCTGTCTCCCCAATATAGAGGAGGCCACACCGGCTGCAGCGGATGCAGTAGATGATGTGGGTGGAGGTGCAGGTGAATCTGTGGCGGATATGGAAGTTTCCCCTGGGGCCTTGGAGAGAAGTGAGGGGGGAGGTGTGGGCGCAAGTGTTGCACCTCCTGCGGTTGCAAGGGAAGGTGCCGGGAGTGGTGGTTGGGTCGGTGGGGGGTGTGGATCTGACAAGGGAGTCGCGGAGGGAGTGGTCTCTACGGAAAGCTGATAGGGGAGGGGAGGGAAATATATCCTTGGTGCTGGGGTCTGTTTGGAGGTGGCGGAAGTGACGGCGGATGATGCGCTGTACATGGAGATTGGTGGGGTGGTAGGTGAGGACCAGTGGGGTTCTGAACACTCTCTGCTCATTCCTGAAGAAGGGCCTGTGCCCGAAACGTCGAATCTCCTGTTCCCTGGATGCTGCCTGACCTGCTGTGCTGTTCCAGCAATAAAGTTTCAACTTTGATCTCCAGCATCTGCAGACCTTACTTTCTCCTGTACCTTTAAGAGACAGCGAATGCTGTCTTGCACTGAGAGTTTCCAAGCACTTGTCATATGACTAGCTAGCAGTCTCACGGTGCACTGGAAAATTGAAAATATGTAACATTTGGCTATGAAATGTATACCTGAGTTTTGGTTGCTGTTTTGACAACAATTTGAATTTAGCCAGTTTAAATTATGCCCCAGTCGAGTTTGATTTTAATGTTTTTGCCAACCTCAAACCTATAAGGCAATCCGATGCTTGGGGTATAAAGAAGCAGGCATTTTGAAAGTTAGACAGAGTAACTTCCAGCAAAACACCCTCTATCAAAGGTATCTTTTTTCATATGAAACATCTTCACAGTAAAAAGAAAGATGACCCAGGGAGATCTTCAGCCAGAAGAAGACAGACACCGATGACGAAAGCCACTGTGTGGTTTGAAATTAAGCTGATGCAATTTTAATAAGATTTTACTGGAACATTATATTCCTATAAAGTGGGAGGCAGATAATAAGCAGTTAAGAGAAAGGGAGGCTTAGAGTTGTAAATAGTTGCTGTTTAGTGTTCACTTTTAGGAGTTAAAGAATAAACTGATATTATATTCTTTGAATAGTGGAATTTGGGAGTTCTCTGTCACTCATACTTTAACAGATTATGAGGCGAGGTGAGCTTTTCTGAGTGTTTGGTTTAATTAGCAAGAGGGTTCACTGCTGTCTTGTAGTACAGCAATCTCCATCAACATCTTGCTAATTTGCAGATGATATTGCACAGGTACTGCACTGAGTTTCTGAGGAGACATTGTAGAGAAGGTTTAAATTTGCCAGGTTAGCTCATCAGTTTCATAATCTTAAGTAAATGATCTCTGGCCCAGTAAAATGTGGTGTACTACATCACCAAAAATGACAATATATTTTCCAACCACCCATGTCACTGACTGTGTGAAACTTTTAAGGAGTTGGGCTAAGGAGTGGCAGATGGAGTTTAATTCAGATAAATGCGAGGTGCTGCATTTTGGGAAAGCAAATCAGAGCAGGACTTATACACTAAATGGTAAGGTCCTGGGGAGTGTTGCTGAACAAAGAGACCTTGGAGTGCAGGTTCATAGCTCCTTGAAAGTGGAGTCACAGGTAGATAGGATAGTGAAGATGGCGCTTGGTATGCTTTCCTTTATTTGTCAGAGTATTGAGTACAGGAGTTGGGAGGTCATGTTGCGGCTGTACAGGATAGTGGTTAGGCTACTGTTGGAATATTGCATGCAATTCTGGTCTCCTTCCTATTGGGATGATGTTGTGAAACTTGAAAGGTTTCAGAAAAGATTTACAAAGATATTGCCAGGGATGGAGGATTTGAGCTATAGGGAGATGTTTATAGGGAGAGGCTGTTTTCCCTGGAGCGTCGAAGGCTAAGGGGTGATCTTATAGAAGTTTATAAAATCATGAAGGGCATGGATAAGGTAAATAAACAAGGTCTTTTGCCTAGGATGGGGGAGTCCAGAACTAGAGGGCATAGGTTTAGGGTGAGAGGGGAAAGATATAAAAGAGATCTAAGAGGCAACTTTTTCACACAGAGAGTGGTATGTGTGTGGAATGGGCTGCCAGAGGAAGTGGTGGAGGCTGGTACAATTGCAACACTTAAAAGGCATCTGGATGGGTATAATGAATAGGAAGGGTTTGGAGGGATATGGGCCGAGTCCTGGCAGGTGGGACTAGATTGGGTTGGGATATCTGGTCAGCATGGACGGGTTGGACCGAAGGGTCTGTTTCCGTGCTGCACATCTCTATGCTGTACATGTAGTTCAATGCAGCTAAATGTGAGGTGATACACTTTGGGAAGAATAACAGGAAGGCAGAGTACTGGGTCGATGTAAAGATTCTTGGTAGGATGGATGTGCAGAGGGATCTTGGAATCCAAGTACATAGATCCCTGAAGGTTTCCACCCAGGTGGATAGTGCTGTTAAGAAGGCATACGGTGTGTTAGGATTCATTGGTAGAGGGATTGAGTTCCGGAACCGCAATATAATGTTGCAACTATACAAAACGCTGGTGCGGCCACACTTTGAATATTGTGTACAGTTCTGGTCCCCATATTTCAGGAAGGATGTGGAAGCATTGGAAAAGGTGCAGAGGAGATTTACCAAGATGTTGCCTGGACTGGAGGGAAGGTCTTATAAGAAAGGCTGAGAGACTTGAGCCTGTTCTCATTGGCAAGAAGAGGGCGAAGAGGGGATTTGATAGAGGCATACAAGATGATCAGAAGATTAGATAGGGTAGACAGTTAGAGTCTTTTTCCTAGGATGATGACATCAACATGTATGAGAGGGCATAACTACAATTTGAGGGGTGATAGATTTAAGACAGATGTCAGAGGCAGGTTCTTTATACAGACAGTGCTAAGGGCATGGAATGCCCTATCTGCTAATGTAGTCAACTCAGCCACATTAGGGAGATTTAAACAATCCTTAGATAAGCACATGGATGATTTTGGGATAGTGTAGGGGGATGAGCCGAGAATAGTTCACAGGTCGGTGCAACATCGATGGCCAAAGGGGCTGCTCTGTGCTGTATTGTTCTATGTTCTTTACGACTTTGCGATTTGCTATATTAAATGATGCTCAGTAGATTGTATACAAGAGGAGATTTTAAACACATTCTCTTCAGCCAGAATGGTGAGAATGTGGGAATAATTACCACAGGGAGTCACCAAAGTGAATAGGTGAGCTAGGGAAAGGCATGCAGGATAAAAGAGGAGAAAACATTCTGATTGGGCGAGAGGAGATCATGTGAAGCATAAACACTGGCAGGGACTGGCTGGGCTGAATGGTCTATTTCAATGCTGCATATTCCTGATAATTCTAAGTGGTCCATTTCCCTATCAGAAGAAGTTAGAACAAGGGAGTGCATAATTTTAATATTTGAACTGGATCCTTCAAGGAAACATCAGGAAGCATTTCTTCATACAAGAGGGAGTGGAAATCTGTAAAAGACTGTAAAGGCTGTGGGTCAAATAAACATTTTAAGACTGACATCAGTAGAATGTAGAGATTCAAAAATACAAAGGATTATGGAACCAAGGCAGATAAATGATGGAACAGACTCAAGGTTCTGAATATCTCTTCCTTCTGCATGCCTTTCAGAATACAAAGCTGCAGCTCATTCTACTTACCTCAGTGGTGTTGCCAAAAAGTTCCGGATCCAAGGAACAGCAATGTTGGGCACGAGCAGGTAAGGATGTTCATGCCTTTAATCAAACTTTTTCTAACAGTGTAAGAAATAAAGACAATGAAAAGCCCAGAACTGAACACAATGCATCACATTCTCTGTATCTTTACTACCTCTCCTTGACAACAGATCATCAGGTCTGGCAACCTGTCTGCCTTTACACTTATTACTTATTAAATACTTGTCCCTCATGATAAGAGACTGTTACGATATCTTCCCCACCCCATTAGCATATTACTTACATTTAGGATGTGAAGACCAATGCAAACTATTGGTTTAAATTATCTCTATTTTTTGTTATGGATTTCCCAGTTGCATCCTCCAAGGGTCCCACACTTATTTAGCTATTCGCTTTCTTTTTATTTGCCCGTAGATGCACTTGCTGTTTGCTTTCACAGTTCTGGCCGATTTATTTTCGTAATCAATTTGTCCTTCTTTATTTGCTTCATACTCATCGCTGCTGGTTCCTAAAACTTTCTAAGCCTCTGACATACCACGAGGTTTCACCACTTTTTACACCTAATTTTGATTGGATACTCTCCTGACCACCTTTGTTAAATAAGAAGAGCTCATCATTTCCATCGAGTCCTTCTTTTTGACTGGAATAAGCTTTCCAACAAAAGAGAATCTAATCATTACATCTTGACACTCAATGGCATTACCATCATTGGCATTACCCTGGAATCAATGTTCTGGAAGTTTTCATTGTTCAGAAACTGAACTGTACTAGCTATCAGCGATCTCTCTAATCTTCTGGCTGCATGGACCACCAGAGTCCATGTGCGGCAATGATTTCTGGATGCCATGATCAGCATACTGATTGACATGCACAGAACTTACATACACGCACGCACATCCACCTCCTCCCCCCCCCCCCCCCCATTACTAGATGCATAGCAAGCCATATTAAAACTGTGGCTACAAGAGTCGAGGACCCTTACACTGCCTCACCTTATGTTTCCACAAAGCCTGTCCACCATCGATAAAAACACAAACCAGGAGAGTGATGGATGAATGCAGCTCCAACAACACTCAAGATGCCTGACATCATCCCAGACAAAGCAGCAAACTTGATTGGCACCACATCCACAAACATTCACTCCCTCACGACCAATGCACAGTGTGTACTATTTACAAATGCACTCCAGAAATTCACCAAGGCTCCTTCAGCAGCTTCTTCTAAACCCACAATCTCTAACAATCTAAATGACAAGGGCAGCAGATACATGGGGAACCCCACCACCTGAAAGTTCATCACTAAGCCTCTCATCATCCTGACTTGGAAACATCTGACCAGTCTGACACTGACACTGGGTCAAGATCCTGGAGCTTCCCAACAGCAATTTTGATGCATCTGCACCAAATGGTGCAGTGGTTAGCACTGCTGCCTCACAGCGCCAGAGACCTGGGTTCAATTCCCGCCTCAGGCGTCTGACTGTGTGGAGTTTGCATTCTCCCCGTGTCTGCGTGGGTTTCCTCCGGGTGCGTGGGTTTCCTCCCACAATCCAAAAATGTGCAGGTTAGGTGAATTGGCCATGCTAAATTGCCCGTAGTGATAGGTGAAGGGGTAAATGTAGGAGAATGGGTCTGGATGGGTTACACTTCGGCGGGTCGGTGTGGACTTGTTGGGCCGAAGGGCCTGTTTCCACACTGTAAGTAATCTAATCTAAAAATGACAGTTGTATCCTAACACACCATTCCATTTACCCCAAGCCTGTTGATCTACACTGACTTCCAGTCAGGCAATGCAGTGATTTTAAAATTCTCATCCACATGTGCAAATTCTGCCATGGCCATCCTTCTCCCAGTGCCCATTACCTCCTGCAGCTTTATAACCCTCCCCACATCTCAGCACTTTTTAAATTTCTCTTGCAGATTTCTGATTCTAATTAGTCCACAACTGGTGAGCGCATTTCAGTCCTGAGCTCCAGAGTTTTATCCACAATCCTCTCCAACTCTCCTTTACTACCCTTATAAAATATTTCTTAAATCCGATCTGTTGAATTAAGTTTTTGGTTAGCTGCACTAATATGGCCTTTTGTGGCTCACTCTCAGATTATCTCTTGATAACGCTCCAGCATTGACATTTAAAGTGCTATAGAAATATAAGTTTTTGATGTTCTTGTTGTAGATCAATCCAGCTGTATACCTGATGTGATGAGTAATTGAACTTCGATTGGAGAATCAAGTGTATCAACTGCTGTTAGTCAATCAGGCCTGATTTTCGCTTGTTTGACACTATGTAGAACCAACTTAGACTGCAAACAGAACATGGCGTAATGTTTGGTTCTATGGGAGAATGGGTAACGTGTAGTGTGACATGTACACTTACAGCCTGTGTTTCAGTGGGAGCCTCCACCTTCAGGAGATGAATATAGAGCACTTTCAAGAAAACACACGCTTGATAATAGGGAAGCACAAACTGAGAAAGCATCAACTATTATTTCTGATATTGTGACGCCAAAACACTTTTGATTCTAAGGATTTGAAATCTACAACATATTTACTATCCTTATAGAATCTTTCCTACACCCCTGTACCCTCATGCTACAGCCCCACCCTGGACTCTCAACTTGGATTCCCAAGACTAAACCCCATCCCTGAACCCCACACTGAAACTTAAACAGCTTCAAAATGCAGTTTTGCGAAATATATGGAATAAGTTATATTTTTTGACATAGAAGAGAAACTAACATTGACTTGAAGTACTGATCATTATTGATTATCTATTCTCAGTATGATTACCCTCCGAGCTATCGTGAGGTACCAGTGGAGCCAGTAATTGATGAGTTGGAAGAGATTGAAACTGACTTACAGATTGAAACTGACATCAAGGTTGAAGTTCCATTCACAACAAGCAACAATTCCACTCTGGCAGAAGACATCAGACCCAGCAGCTCAGAAGATACTTACTGGATGAGTTGTCATTCTGCACCTCCAGAGGCCTCCACTTGTTTGGAAAAGAAACTTGTGGAAGAGCCAGAAACCAGCACAACATTAATGGTGAAACCCCTCACCTCAATTGGTTACGAGAAACACTTCTTGCCATCAGAAGCAGATGTGCTTAATAATGAATGGCAGTTAGCAGACAGGAAGGTGTGGATGGGAACTGAGGACGATCATTAAACTTCAGCAGGATAAAGTGAGGACTGCAGATGCTGGATATCTGTCAAAATGTATGCTGCTGGAAAAGCACAGCCGGTCAGATAAATGGGATGGGGCTGGGGCTGGGAGGAGGTAGCTAGGTTTGTGATAGTTAGATGAAGGTGAAGGGATAATGATAATAGGTTGGAGTGGAGGGTGGAGCAGATAGGTTGGAAGGAAAATGGACAGGTAGGACTGTTCAAGAGGGCGGTGCAAGTTGGAGGGTTGGATCTGGGATGAGGTGGGGGAGGGGAGATGAGGAAGCTGTCCCACCTGTCTATCTTCCTTCCCACTTGTCTATCTTCCTTCCCACTTATCTGCTCCACCCCGAACTCCGACCTATGACCATCACCCTCTCACCTTCTTCTATCTATCGCATTCCTAGCTACCTTCCCCCGAGGCCCAACCCCCTCCCATTTATCTCTCAGCCCCTGTGCTCAGCTTATGTTTGAAACGTTGATTCTCCTACTCTGAGGATGGAACACCAGACAATCTCGAATGTTATTCAAAGTAACCTGCATTGCAGCTGACCTCAGCCCTCTGAAGTCACAAGTGTAGCAAGTCTGATGAGAAAGGCAACAAAGGAAACCAATGGACTCATCAATAGACCAAATGTGCTATCACAATTTTGTGATTAAACTCAGGGTTCTATGAAATCCATGTTGTCCTCCTGCAGCATTGAAACTTTTCTTACATAATTTCAGGTTTAGGACCTGACTGAGAAATCTTATCTGGTCATTTTGACACAGAACATTCTGAAGCTAAACCTCCATCTCTTGGTTTTACTCATCGAATACTTCAAAGAAAGTGTTGCAAAATTATTGTCCCGTTCCATGCACTTTCCTTACTTTGGTGAAGTCATCAGGAGCTGTCTCCTGTTCATGCTGGAAGCCTGTAGCTCTCTATTCTCCATTGCCCGTTCTGTTTTCCAACACTGGGATTGGTAGCTATCCAATATTCCCAAGGCCCTGAATGTCTTATGAACATCAGTTTCAATATTTTTAAAGAACTGCATAATACCCAATAGTAAAGATCTTAAAATGAAATTATAAAAAGATGAAGAAATAATTTTCTTAAACTGGTACTCTGACAACAACAGGTTAATGCAGACGCTGAGGTTTCAAGAAACATTTGGCAGTGTCTATTTCATAATCAAATATTTCATAATCAAATAACGGGAAGCTTCCTGGTGGTAGGCTCTTATTTCAGGCACAGGCGCTGGACTTATATGGGCTATTTGTGCACACAACAGTCTGTACATGAGCTGCCGTTGCACAATGCCATTAAATCCTCTATTTGTGCTGAGCACGCCAGCAATCTATAATTGGTAATGTTCATGGAACAGTTCCAAGAGTTAATAGGTAGCAATTTTCAATTCTACCCAACAATAATGGAGGGGCCTATTGTGAGGTTTTCAAAAGATCACTCAGGATAATTTGGGATTAAAAAGGGGAGTTCAAAAGTTACAGTTGAGTCAGAGGATGGGAGGGGGACTGTCAGAGATAACATATTCATCTCTTTCCTGTACAAAAATTTTGTCACGTGAGGGCAGAGGGATGTCCTAAGAGCTGTGGGGGGGCTCCGGCTAAGCTAGGCTAGGCCAGGTGACTGTAAAGAGCTGGAATTATGCATGTGAACAAGTACAGGAAAGCAGTTTCAGAGTTCAGTGGGGAGTGAATGTCCAAGAAAGGAGGGCAATTAACTAAAACTCATTCAATTAATGAGGCAGTCCATGATGGAGCAGTTCTCAAGAGGAAATTTCAAAGATAGATCAGCAAAAAGTGAAGAATTGTCACCCCTTGTGACATTTAATGAGATTGACATATACCAATGTCTGCCATAACTGAGCAATCTATCAGGTCTGTCTTGATCAAACTTGCAATTTGATGTGTGTGTGGGGGAGGGGGGGGGGGTGTTTAATCACTCTATTGTCCATGTTTATTGAGTGTTAATCTGGGTTAATAAACTGTACATTTATTGTTGATGTATTATTGTGCTAACTTTGTATCAAGTCTGTTGTTGCTTGTTCAAAACTGCAGGCTTTATTCTCTTAGAAGTCCTCTGAATCTACCATTTTGTTTACTTTTTTAAAAAGTTAGACAAAAACAATGCTACACATAATAAAAAGTGCTACACACATTAGGCATGCACTTGCAAACAAAGCTACACATGCAGACACAAATTGAATTACTCACACAGATACACAAACAGAATATGCACACAAACAAAAACAATGCTATGCACACACAAAAGCAAAACTATGTGCACACACACACACAGAAATGGTATCCTGTCTGCTCTCTCAAACAGTGTCATAGAACTTTAATGTCTATTTTGAAGAAGAGCAGGTAAGTTCCCCCTGAAATCATAGCTAATATTCATCCCTCAACTGACATAAAATATCATCATTGCTATTTGTGGAAGTTTACTGTGTGAAAATGAACTGCTGTGTTTCCTACCTTACAGCAGTGACTAGACTTCAAAAGGTACTTCACCATCTGTAAAACACCTGGGACAGTCCTGTGAAAGGTGCTATAGAAATGCAAACGTTATCTCTTGGTTTCAATTGCCATTGCAGCCATCCACTGAAGCCTTCATCTCTTGGTAGAAATTAATTCATCCTGCCCTCCATCCTAGTGCTCCTTCATTACAGCTTGTTTCCAGGTGGTCATACCTGGAGGGATGATGTTCATTTACTTTTCTCAAAAACTTTAGGAATGAATGCAATACACTTAAAAGATTTTAAGTCCACCATAAAATGACTAGGGACTGCAACCCATCCCTCAGTAGGACCAAGCACCAGCAGTCATGGGGTGGCACAGTGGTCAGCACTGCTGCCTAACAGCACCAGGGACCCGGGTTCAATTCCACCCTCAGGCAACTATCTGTGTGGAGTTTGCACATTCTCCCCAAGTTTGTGAGGGTTCCTGCTGGGTGCTCTGATTTCCTCCTACAGTCCAAAGATGTGCACGTAGATTGACCATGCTAAATTATCCATAATGTTCAGGGATGTGTACGTTAGGTGTGATAGCCATTGGAAATGCAGGGTGATGGATCCTGGAGGGATGGTCTTCAAAGGCTTGGTGTGGACTGGTTGGGCTAAATAGCCTGTTTCCACACTGTAGAAATTCAATTCTATTCTATGGATTATAAGATATCATCTTGAGAGAGATCAAGAGACACCAGACATTATCCAGTGAGTGAGATACAGCAGATAACTCACTGCGACTGACAGATATTACTGAATGTCACCCTGAGACTGAGAGACACCAGATATTATCAGGAGAGACCCATGCTGTATGAATTCAAGGCTCTAAATGACCCAAAGAGGCAACAATGAGAAAAAATGTAATTTTCTTGGTCCTTATCACAAATGCATTCCATTATCATCCATGCCATCCTTTGCCAAGGCAAGTAGTTGAGGATAAACTAGATTTTTTGTAACCTTGAAAATCATACTTTTAAACGAGATGAAATTCTGATTGTGTAAAGCCATGGTGACACTACGATCACCTACCTTACCACCAACATGCCTCAACATGAGAAGCAACAGGCAATCTTTTGCTTCCAGGTTCCATTACGACTAATAATTTGGGATAGTAAGGCAGCCAAGAAATAGAATTGCAGAATCATTACAGCACAGGATGTAGGTTTGCTTGCTGTGCTGGAAGGTTTGTTTTCAAATGTTTTGTCACCATACTAGTTCACATCATCAGTGAGTCTCTGGATGAAGCACTGATGGCATAGCCCACTTTCTATTTATGTGTTTAGGCTTCCTTGGGTTGGTGATGTCATTTCCTGTTTCTTTTCTCAGGGGGTGGTAAATGGGAACCAAGTCAATGTGTTTGTTAATAAGAGTTCCGGTTGGAATGCCATGCTTCTAGGGATTCCCGAGCGTGTTTCTGTCTCGCTTGTCCTAGGATGAATGTGTTGTCCCAGTTGAAGTGGTGTCCTTCCTCATCTGTATGTAAGGAAACTAGTGAGAGTGAGTCATGTCTTTTTGTAGCCAGTTGACGTTCATGTATCCTGGTGGCTAGTTTTCTGCCTATTTGTCCAATGTAGTGTTTGTTACAGTTCTTGTAAATGACATTAGTTTTGCTTGTTGTCTGTATTGGGTCTTTCAAGTTCATTAGCTTCTGTTTTAATGTGTTGCTGGGTTTGTGGGCTACCATGATGCCAAGGGGTCTGAGTAGTCTGGCAGTCATTTCCAAGATGTCTTTGATATAGGGGTGAGTAGCTAGGGTTTCTGGACGGGTTTTGTTTGCTTGTTAGGATTTGTTGCTGAGATATTGGCAGACTATGTTCATTGGGTATTGTTCTTTTTGAACAGGCTGTATAGGTGATTTTCCTCTGCTCTGTGTAGTCGCTTATTGAAATAATGTTCTAATGCAGCTTCATTTGTGGGTGTTGGGAAGATAGCTTCTGTAGTTTAATATTTGGTCCATCTGTGTTGTTTTCCTGTAGACACTGGTTTGAAGTTTCCCATTGGCTGTTCACTGTACTGTAACATCTAGGAATGGCAGTTTGTTGTGATTTTCCTCTTTGGTGAATTTTATGCCAGTAAGGGTATTATTGATGGTCTTGAAGGTTTCCTCTAATTTGTTTTGTTTCGTGATGACGAAGGTGTCATCTACGTAGCGGACCCAAATTTGGGTTGGATGGTTGGCAGAGCTGTTTGTTCAAGTCTCTGCATTACTGCCTCTGCTAAGAACCCTGATAACGGAGACCCCATGGATGTTCCGTTGATTTGTTTGTAGGTTTTGTTGTTGAAGGTGAAGTGGGTGGTAAGGCATAGGTACACTAGCATGACGATATTGTCCTTGCTGATGAAGTTAGTGGTGTTTGGTGTATGTGTCTTTGGTTCTTCTAACAATGTTGTCAGCGTTTCCTTGGCCAGGTTGATGTTGACGGATGTGACCAGGGCTGTTACATCAAAGGAGACCATTATTTCATCCTCTTCTAGCTTGGTGTCTTTGGTCTTCAGGAACTCTTGGATGGAGTGATGTGAGCCTTCTACTAAGTGTTTTAGTCTTTGGTGTAGTTCCTTGGCCAATCTGTAAGTTGATATTCCAGGTAGTGAGACTATGGGTCTGAAGAGGGCTCCTGGTTTGTGAATTTTGGGTAATCCATAGGTGGTGGTGTGTTGGATCCATCTGTTTTCAATTTTTGGAAGTCAGTCTTATTTATTTCTCCAGATTTCTGAAGTTTTTTTTTGAAAATGAACCTTCCAGCTCAGCGAGCAAACCTATATCCAGAAGCTCAACTTGAGCTACAAATCTTCTCAAAACTCCTAACACCAATGGGGGCAATACGCTAAAACTGGCCTGAAAATGGGAAACCAATGCCATCCAACAGAATGCCACCTATGAAATGACTTAGGCAGAAAACTAGCCACCAGGATCCATGAACATCAACTAGCCACCAAAAGACATGACCCACTCTCATTAGTATCCTCACATAGAGATGAGGAAGGACACCACTTTGACTGGGACACCACATCCATCCTAGGACAAGCAAAATAGAGACACGCACAGGAATCCCTAGAAGCATGGCAATCCAACTGGAACTCCTTCAACAAACAAATTGACTTGGATTCCATCTACGGCCCCCTGAGAAAAAGAACAGGAAATTACATCACCAACACAAGGAAACCTAAACTCATAAATAGAAAGTGGGCTATGCCACCAGTGCTTCATCCAGAGGCTCACTGATGACGCTACCTAGTATGGTGACAAAATGTTTGAAAATGAACCTTCCAGCTCAGCGAGCAAACCTACATCTAGAACCTCAACCTGCTCAATCTTCTCAAAACTTGCATTACAGCACAAGAAACCATTCAGCCACTCCTGACCATGATGGCTGTCTAAAGACCAACACTAATAATCCTACAGCCCTGCTTTGACCTGGAGCCCTGCAAATCATTTTCTCTTCTATCCAATTCTGTTCTGGAAGCTGTGATTGAATTTACTTCTGCTATAATTTCAGGCTGTATTCCAAATCATAATCACTTATACTATAAAGGATATTTCTCTTATGTTGCCCTTTTTCTTTTGTTGTTCAGTTTGTGTACTTGGATTCTTGATTTATTCACCAAGGTGTTCAGCTTCTAGTAATTCACAGGACAAGGGCATCACTGGCTAGGTGTGAATTTATTGCCTGTCCCTAATTGCCCAGAGGGCAGTTAAGAGTCAACCACATTAGCTGTGGGTCTGGACTCACATATTGTCCAAGACCAGGTAAGGATGGCTTTTTTTTCACTGATGGTCATTAGTGAACCAGATGGGATTTTCCAACAATTGACAATGGATTAATGGGTTATCATTTACTTCCTCCAGACTCTTCATCATTTGTGAGATGGGTTTAAATTTAAGACCATAAGACATAGAAGCGGAAGTAAGGCCATTCGGCCTATCGAGTCCACTCCGCCATTCAATCATGGCTGATGGGCATTTCAACTCCACTTACCCGCATTCTCCCCGTAGCCCTTAATTCCTTGTGACATCAAGAATTTATTAATTTCTGCCTTCAAGACATTTAGCATCCCAGACTCCACCTGCACTCTGTGGCAATGAATTCCACAGGCCCACCACTCTCTGGCTGAAGAAATGTCTCCGCATTTCTGTTCTGAATTTACCCCCTCTAATTCTAAGGCTGTGTCCACGGGGTCCTAGTCTCCTCGCCTAATGGAAACAATTTCCTAGTGTCCACCCTCTCCAAGCCATGTATTATCTTGTAAGTTTCTATTAGATCTCCCCTTAATTTCTAAACTCCAATGAATACAATCCCAGGATCCTCAGCCGTTCCTCATATGTTAGACCTACCATTCCAGGGATCATCTGTGTGAATCTCTGCTGGACATGCTCCAGTGCCAGTATGTCCTTTCTGAGGTGTGGGGACCAAAACTGGACACAGTACTCCAAATGGGGCCTAACCAGAGCTTTATAAAGTCTCAGTAGCACAACAGTGCTTTTATATTCCAACCTTCTTGAGATAATTGACAACATTGCATTCGCTTTCTTAATCACGGACTCAACCTGCATGTTTACCTTTAGAGAATCCTCAACTAGCACTCCCAGATCCCTCTGTACTTTGGCTTATGAATTTTCTCACCGTTTAGAAAGTAATCCATGCTTCTATTCTTTTTTCCAAAGTGCAAGACCTCGCATTTGCTCACATTGAATTCCATCAGCCATTTCCTGGACCACTCCTCCAAACTGTCTAGATCCTTCTGCAGCCTCCCACTTCCTCAGTATTACCTGCCTGTCCACCTAACTTTGTATCATCGGCAAACTTCACTAGAATGCCCCCAGTCCCTTCATCCAGATCATTAATATATAATGTGAACAGCTGCGTCCCCAACACTGAACCTTGCGGGACAGCACTTGTCACCGGCTGCCATTGCGAAAAAGAACCTTTTTTCCCAACTCTCTGCCTTCTGTCAGACAGCCAATCCTCAATCCATACCAGTAGCTCATCTCGAACACCATGGGCCCTCACCTTGCTCAGCAGCCTCCCGTGTGGCACCTTATCAAAGGCCTTTTGGAAGTCTAGGTAGATAACATCCACTGGGTTTCCCTGGTCTAACCTACTTGTCACCTCTTCAAAGAACTCCCAACAGGTTTGTCAGGCACGACCTCCCCTTACTAAATCCATGTTGACTTGTTCTAATCCGACCCTGCTCTTCCAAGAATTTAGAAACCTCATCCTTAATGATGGATTCTAGAATTTTACCAACAACTGAGGTTAGGCTAATTGGCTTATAATTTTCCATCTTTTGTCTTGATCCTTTCTTGAACAAGGGGGTTACAACAGCGATCTTCCAATCATCCGGGACTTTCCCTGACTCCAGTGACTTTTGAAAGATCTCAACCAACACCTCCGCTATTCCCTCAGCCACCTCCCTGAGAACTCTAGGATGTAACCCATCAGGGCCAGGAGATTTATCAATTTTAAGACCTTTTAGCTTTTCTAGCACTTTCTCTTTTGTAATGGCAACCATACTCAACCATCTGGGACAGAATATGAAGCTATGACAAATTCAGGGAAAACACAACACAACTGGTGGATGTAGACGAGGGCTGGAATCAGTCCTGAGCCTGTCCATTGGAAAGGTTAGTCCCATTGATGGACTAAGTAATTGTTGTTATTTTAAACACATTGTCCCAGTGCATGATGAAAGGTGGGTATTGGCTTTAATCATCTCCACCTCACCCCGATCTGCAGCGGTTATCAGTGTGAGCCCACCGCCTACCTACCTGCTGCTCACTCTGAGACACTCTCTCTCAATTAGGGGCCCAAGAGTAGGCCCCGTCTCCATGGTAACCACTGGCCAAGAGAGACGACTTACCTTCCGCGTGGCACGATGGTCCAGGGCGCAGAGCCCGCCGGGTAAAAGCGGGCCCTGATCACGTGAGCAGGGCAGCAACTCCGATAGGTCAGAGAGAATTTAAACCCGGAGCCGGGCACCGCGGGACCTGACACCGGGTACGGGGGGGGGTAGAGCGGGACCGTGATACCGGGCACCGGGGACAGAGCCGAACCGCGATATCAGACAGGGGGACGGATAGAGTGGGACCCCGACACCGGGGGGGGGCGGGAGAGCGGACAAAGCGGGACACGAGTAACGGGAATAGAGCGGGACCACGACACCCGGCACCGGGTGACGTGAAGGTTGGCACCGATCGGTCGCTGTCTGTGCGCGTGCGCGCGGGGAAGGGGGCGGAGTCAGCGGGAGGGGGCGGAGTCAAGGCGGCGGCGGCGGCGGCGGCAGTGAGCAGCCCATTGTGGGGAGGGACCATCAGAGGACGCCGGGGCTTTGGCCTGCGGCCGGTGAGTGAGCGGCGCCGGGCCTGGATGGAGGAGGGCCCGAGTCCCCGGGGGGGTGGGGTGGGTGCATCCCGATCCTCCGCCAGCCCGCGGCTGCGGCCTGCGCTCTCCTCCGCTTCCAGCCGCGCTGATGGGGCCCGAGTGCAGGCCTTAGGCCCCGGGCTCCATTCCCGGAGCGGGGCCTGCTCCCAGAGCGGCTGCCCCCCGGGGGTGGGGGGTATTGGGGACGGTGTTGTGTTATAATTACCACCCACACTGTTTTAAACCATGTCCCCGGGGCCTCTCCCTCTCCCCCTCCCCCTCTCTCTCTGGGATGAGGAGTTTACCTCGTGGGGATAAACCCTTCTGTATAAAACCCAGTTACATGAGACAGGAAATCTCTGTGTGACCCTTCCACTTCTCAGGAGTGTGCTGTAATGATTGGTATCTCCTGCTGAATACTGTGCTGTTGATCTGGGCAATTATGGCTGTGCTTCAAATGACCAGATTCTTGGCTTTGAGAGCTCACGGTCAGCATTTTCTGATCGTGATGCTGGTGTTAACCAAACCTTGCTTAACGAGCAGATATTCTGGTGCTTGGTAAAGGGCAGTACAGCCTTTGTGATGCCCCATGGGTCTGAATGCAATGTTATGGAAGGGGTTGCTGAGGGCTCTTGGGGTCAAATGGCTGCAGTTTCTCAATATTGGCTGAGGCTGCTCGATCTAATCCCACTCAGTGCAACAGGAAACACTCATCCTTTTGTAAAGATCTGTTGTGCTGCTAGTGTCTCTGTTTCAGAGATTGGAATGAGGTATTCAGAGGGAGGAGAAAGGGGAATGTGGGCAGTGTGGCATGATGCAGGGATAGTGATGTGATTTTTGCAAAAGGTGAAAGTGTTGGTGAGGTGTCTGCGTTGTGACTGACTGGTCAGGTGAATTAGCCCATCCTCATTTCTTGTGACAGTCTTTCAGTAACTTGCTTCTCTTTGCAGGAATATTCGTGATGGAGTGGCAGCCTGATGAGCAGGGTCTTCAGCAAGTTCTTCAGCTGCTCAAAGACTCTCAGTCGCCAGACACCGCAACACAGCGTGCAGTGCAACAAGTATCCTGTCTGTTCAAAGATTCAAACTGTTCAGCTATCTGTATAGTCCTAATTTTCATTTAATTTCATCTCCCTCTTTGGTCATGCTTGCTGCCTTTGAGCTTCTGAATGATAGTTAAAAGTTTGACAGATGATGTTGAATAATCATTGGCAATTACTGTGGTACTGTCTAGTACTTGATGCACATTGCACATTTTTAGTAGAGACTTTGGATGTTGGGAAGAGAAGTCAGTTCCTGTGCCATGGGCGTTTGTGGAAAATTTTCCCCATTCAGAATTTGCCTGCAGTGTCAGCCATCTGTAGCTGTACGGATTTGATCTTGCTTGCTATCCTCTGTCTCTTCTAGTGCAGGAAGTGGATAATGATTGAATTTAGTTGCTTTTGTTTGTGTTATCACTTCTTTTAGTTTGTTGGGTGAGAATTTCAGTCTTATGTTGCTTTATCCTGAGCTTCACTTCCAGAAATTGGAGCAGCTGAATCAGTATCCAGACTTCAACAACTACCTGATCTTCGTCCTGACCAGATTGAAATCTGAAGGTGCTGTTCATTTTAAATTCCTTACTTCATTAAAAAGACATGCCTATTTCCACTTTGTTTTACCAGGAGGTTGGCAATGATTCAGCCAGTCTATGCCAGGGTACAAGGTGGATGTAACCATTTACACTGTGGATTAGATTCCCTACAGTGTGGAATCAGACCCTACGGCCCAACAAGTCCACGCCAATCTCCAAAGAGTAACCCACCCAGACCCATTCCCCTACCCTATATTTCCCCCTGGCTAATGCACCTAACATACACATCCCTGAGCACCATGGGTGGTTTAGCATGGCCAATTCACCTAACCTGCACATCTTTGCATTGTGGGAGGAAACCCAGGCAGACATTGAATGTACAAACTCCACACAGTTGTCCAAGGCTGGAATCGAACCTGGGATTCTGGTGCTGTGAGGCAACAGTGCTAACCACTGAGCCATTGTGCCGCCCTCCCAACATTACTGCCTGATGGTGTTTCCAAAGGCACACTGTTGATTGGATGGGCCGAAAAGCCAAATGCTGTGCCTGTACCCAATGTAACATGCTAGTGTTGCTTTTAACTAGTAACAGCCCTCTGAGTGCGCCGCTTATTACGATGGTATTGATGACATGGGATCATTCCAGTAACGTTGTGTTGTTTCCCTCTTTAGATGAACCAACCCGGTCCCTCAGTGGCCTCATTCTGAAGAACAATGTCAAGGCTCACTACCAGAGTTTCCCACAGGGCGTTGCTGACTTTATCAAGCAGGAGTGTTTGAATAACATTGGGGATGCCTCTCCACTCATCAGAGCAACCATAGGTAACTGAACTAACCAGACACTGGCTTCTCTGAATCACTGCTTTGTGGGATCTGATGTTCTGCCAGGAGTTGATTGAGAAACTCCTGCTTAACACCGCAACCTGTATAGTCGAATACGAAGTTCTCTCTTGTGTTCTGGCCGTGGCCTGTTTACAAAGTTTTGAATGATTGTGTTTAAGGCCACCCTGTTAGAGGGTATGGTGTGCCTGTCTGGTTCTGTCCTGTCTCTCTCTGCTGTTGAATCCTGATGGTCTGCAGTATCCAGCATGAGAGGCAACTGCTGGTGTACTGAACATTTTATCTACACATTGTGAGAACACAATTAGATGTTTCCTTTAGCTATTTATAGGAAATCTGGAAGAGTGCTGATGTTCCCTCACTAGTAAACCACAGATCCAGGCTTCTGCTCTGGGGACAGGGTTCAAAATGCATCATGGCAGCTGGTGGCGTTTGAATTCAAATAATAAATATGGATTTGTGACTGTGTTTTAGATTACTGTAAAAGTGGCCTTTGGGAAGGAAATTTGCCACCCTCCTCTGGTCTGGGCTACAATTGATTCCACTCCCAGCAAGCTACTCAGCTCAGGGGCAATTGGAGATGGGCAATACATGAGCTTTGTCAGCTATGCCCAAATGTCAAACAAAAGAACAAAATGTGGCAGACATTTTCTCTGACCTGTGGGACACTGAAACCGACCCTTGGGAAAGTGAACTACACCATTGGAATGATCTACACTCCAACTGTACTGGGATTGGTGGTCTTGTGAAGTAGAGCAGGTTTAAAACTAGATAGTGGGGACAATGTCCTAAATTTGGGAAGTTGTGGTGAACTGGGGTGGGTGAGTTGGGGAGGGGGGAGGTGGGCAAGAGGAAGGAATTACTGTTAAATATGCTAAGACTTTAACAGGAAGGGATAGAGAATACAGATCTAAGAGTGGATCAGATAAAACTAGAGTTCAAACATAAGAGCAAAATTTAAAGGTTATTTTAAATTCATTAAACATGTGAAACAAAAGATGAGCCAGGAGGAAAAATTGAAATAACTATGATCTATTGACCGTTACTGAAATGTGGCTGTAGGATGACCTGAATATTGAAGGGTACGTGGCACTTAGGACAGCCAGGAAACAGTGGAGGAGTGCCTCTGTTAATTAAAGGTGATAATAACAGAGTAAAGAGGGATGACCTAATTTCACGAAACCCAGATGTAGGAGCTGTGTGGTCCCCCAACAGTAATCAGTAGGACAGAGTATCAAGTAAAACAAATGCTGGCTTATCCAAAGGATGCAGCAATTTATCTATGTAGATTGGAGGGGAAAAAAGATAAAAATGGTCTGGATGAGTTAATTGAATATCTTTGAGACCATTTCTTAAACCAGTATGATGATGCCAGCCAAGAGAGCAGATTGTTGTAGACCTGGATTTGGGCAGAGAGATGGCAATAAATGCTGACCTCAGTGAAGACGCCCTGAATAGCAGTGACTGTAATATGATCGAATTTACATTCGGTTTAAGGGAGAGATGTGTGGGTCCAAAACTGTTTTGAGTTAAAATGAGGGCAGTTAAGGGCATGAAAGCACAGCTAGTGAAAGTGAGCTGGCAAGTTGGAATGGGCTAACAAAGTCAGAGTATGCAATTCAAAGAAAAGTCATACCGTGCAAAGATGACTGACAGGTCCAAAGATCGGTTAGGATATAGAGAAAAACCAAAAACAAGTTACTAGAAGATTGAGGGGGATAAATACAATGAGAGTAAGTTAGCCAAAGGTATAAAAGCAAACAGGAAAAGTTTCTTCAGATGCTTTAAGAAAACACTAAAAAGTAATGAGTTGGCACAATTTGAACAGAGATTTTGCATTGACCTTCAGCAAGGGCAATGTGGTACAGTGGCTTAGTGGTCAGCACTGCTGCCTTACAGTGCCAGGGACCCAGGTTTGAGTCAACCCTCTGGTGACTGTCTGTATGGAGTTTTTATGCTTTTTCCTGTGTCTGTGTGGGTGCTCTGGCGTCCTTCTGCAGTCCAAGGATGTGCAGGTTAGGTGGATTAGTCATGGGAAATGCAGGGTTATAGGTTGCAGGGGTGGGTCTGGGAGAGATGGTCTTCAGAGGGTCACTGTGGACTCGATGGGCTGAATGGCCTGCTTCCACACTGTGTAGGGATTCTATGATTCTAAAAATAATAGGAGTTGAAAGGAGGACGAACCACAGGAAAATTACAATTACCAGCAGATAATACTGAGTAAAATGTTAAAACAGCAAGTTGACAAGTTCCTAACACCTTATTTCATCTTGGTGTGTTAAAAGAAGTCATAAGTGAGGTAAGGGTTCTGAAGAAGGGTCACTGAACTCTTTTTTTCTCTCTTAGTCAATACTGCCAGACGTGCTGATTTTCTTCAGCGAATTTTTTTTTTGGTTTAGACCTCTTGTATAGTTAAGCTAGTGAGATAGTTGATTGTAATTTTTGAACACTCATTGCGTACAGGGAAGGCTCCTTTAGGTTGGAAAATTAATATAACTCTCATTCAAAAGGAGAGAAGCAGAAAAAAAAACAGCATGCCAAGTTGGCTTAAGATCTGTCATCAGGGAAATGTTGAAGCTTTTATTAAGGATGTTATAACAGGCCACTTGGATAATTTCAAGGCAGGGCCAATATGGTTTTGTCAAAGGAAAATCATGTTTAACTAACTTAATTGGAATTATTTGAACAAGAACTCTTATAGTGGTAAAGGTGAATCAGTGGATGTTTTGTACTTATTGTGGCATTTGATAAAGTGCCACAAAAGTTATTGCGTAAATTAGAAGCTCGTAGTGTAGGTAGTAACGTGTTGGTGTGGTGGAAGATTGGCTAGCTAACATCCGAGAACGAATAAATGGGTCTTTTTCTGACTGACAGGATTTCACAAGTGATGTGTCAGTCGTGGGGCCTCAACTCTTTTCAAAATAATTCATATAAATTGCAAGGACTAAACATACAGTAGTTAAATTTACTAGTGACACACAGACAGGAAAGTGAGTCGTGAAGCAGGCACAAGGAGCCTACAAGGGGATATGGATAGGTTAAATGTGTGGACAAAGATCTGGCAAATGGTGTAAATGTGAAACGACGTGAAATTGTACATGTTGGCATAAAAATAGAAGTCATGTACATGGTAAGAAGTCAGCAAAGATTTTGGTGTTCTAATGCATGAGTTGCAAAAGTTAGTATGCAGGTCCAGCAAATAATTAGGAAAGCTAATACTGTAGCTTTCTGATTTTTTTGTAAGGGGAATTGAATGCAAGGGAATACTTCAGTTATACAGAGCATTATAAAGACTTAATCTGGAACACTGGTAACTGTACTTGCAGTAGACACATTTAATATTATCAGGGCCGTGGCCGGTGGGCAGAAATCTTAAGAGTATAGAGTTGAAGTGAAGATCAGATACTTGGATCACCCATGATCTTACTGAATGGCAGAGCAGGCTTAAAGGGCCAAGAGTCCTATTTCATTCGATTTGAAGA